>NW_027656171.1:0-147537 GCF_964235325.1 Thermobia domestica
ATATGTCACATTAAATTGACAATTTTCTTACTTCCTTAATTGACACAATGATGAAAATACGTGACAGATTGAAAAGAAGCATCTGCTACGCTTACAATGGTGTTTGTCGGCAATCCAATGAACAATCACCTCACACGAAGGTTACATATACCACCAAGCCTACTGCCTCCCCCCTCTTCCTGTGCTCTTCCCCCACTGGTTACCTCATCTTACAACATGCCATTATTTCATTATAGGTGCCTTCTTTCTTTAGAATTAGTTTCTTGAATAGCAAGACCAACTGCGTTCAAGATTAAGAAAAAAGACTTGTGTGGACATGTTGTGAAGTTCCTTTAGCTATTTCTCGCCACTTGACCAAGGAATAAGGAAGGAAAAACACGTTTCTTAAAGGCTTGGGGGAAAAACAGTAAGTAATCAAGATAAATTGTATAAATTAATATAAAATTGTATTAAAATATATGATAAAACACTCAAGAGGAAATTTGCATCCATTTTCGTGAGATTTTGGGAACATGGGTAAATTTTTTGGTACAAAATGGCGGATTTTACCCTCATTTTCGTGAGATTTTGGGAACATGGATAAATTTTGGTAGAAAATGGCGGATTTTAGGGCGATTTTCGTGAGATTTTCGGAACATGGGTAAATTTTGGTACAAAATGGCGGATTTTAGGGCGTTTTTCGTGAGATTTTCGGAACAAGTTCGTGAGAAGTACGTGCTATACTACTGTAGGCCATGAAACATAATGAAGAAGGAAACCTCCATCGATAACTATCCCAGCATCTTCTAAGCTGTTGTGGTTGTTCAACGATTCCTTCTGAAAATGCTTTAACTATAAACGATTTAGTTCCTTTCCGAAGATAAGTATCATCAAAAATCGATGGAGGTACAGAAGACAATTCATATTCGAAATACGTTTTCAGTTTATTGGGGCTGTCACATACACATAAAATTCTATTAAAAAGCTGTTGTGGGTTTACGTTCACTTTTAATAATCGAACCGATACAGACTTATGACTGGCTTGAGTAATTACCATGTCTTCTCTTTTCAATTTTTGCTCTCCAAAACTCTTACCTTTCATTTTTTCCATAGCTGCCAAACCCACTTCATAAGCTTTATCACTGTTAACACTATCATTTGACACAAAGCCGGAATGTAAAGACACGAGATCCCCTGAAAGCTTGGTAAAAGAGTTGTGCTGTCTCAGCCAAAATGTAAATTTCTCAATATCCTTGTTATCTCTTTCTTTCCTTGATTCCAGTTCAACACGCTGTTCAGTAAAATTTAAGGCTGTTCCTGCAAATTTATCTAAGGCTTCTTGTATCTTTAAACAGTAGGGTGTTCCACGAATCCATTTTGACAAAGTACTATCTGTTATTCCTCTTCCATGCGTCAGAACTCCCACCACTTTCATTGGACGCATTAGGCATTGTTCTATTATCATGTCTGTCCAAGTTCCTGACCAATATTTCCCATTCCTGCGAACGGTAAAATAACCTTGTTTAGTAAATAATTCGTATTCTCCTTTTAATTTGCTCGAAATCCAGTTCCTTGTCAATAAGGTGCTGACATATGTCTTCTAATTTCTTGCAGTCCTCTTTAATCTTTGGATATTCTTCTTTCATTACCGTAATGAGAGACGCTGCAGTTAAACAATAAGCTCTTATTCCTCTAGAATATGCATGCCCACTTAACATGTGATTAACAGTTGCCGAACCATGAACAGTTTCCCATAGATTTTGTAAGCCACTTCCTTCCATCATGCGGCCCACTGATCCCATATAAGACATTAAAAGGTGAAATCCACCTAACCTAAGAATAACCTTTGATAAGTCACTATTAGGATCTGACCTTTCTACGATTTCTCTTGCTTTCAGATACAATGATTGGTCAAAAGTAGCAATGCAAGATTGATTTCTTTTTCTACATTGATCTGCAGCAAAATATAAAGCAGAATAGATAGTAGAATATTATTTGGGTCTAAGTTTATAAATGGTACTGCCATAACACATGTAGATTCAGAAGAATGCTTGGTGCTGCAAATAATGTTCATAAGCCCATTCCAGCCAGGTTGCTTCTTTATACCTCCCATCCAAATTAAGTTTATCGGGTAAAAAATTGTAAATAACTCTTCTGTGCTCTTACTAAGATTTCTGAGCTCACTGTACTATTTCGTCGGATTACACCAGCACTGAGGCTCGCTGACCCGGTGGAGCACATTTTTGTTATTTTTTTCGTTATGTGTCAAATAAATACTATCATAATATACCTCGTTTTAAAGCTTAGACTTTGATCTAAAACTTTTATTTGAAACATTTTTTTTACTTTACCTCGTAGAAAAAAATTAAAGGGAATTTTTCCCGCCAAAAAACTGTTGTTTTCTATTTAAGACACAATTGCCACGAAACTATACATTTCTCGAGAAAAATGAAAGACACCTTTTTTGTAGATTAATATTAGACAAAGAAAATTAAAAAAATTGCGAAGCATTTGCTCCACTGGTTTCGGAGTTCTGGCTAATTTTCTGAGAGACGGCAAATTCACCTTTAAGGGGGGCTGGGGGAAGCACAAGGGGGAGAACCGGGGACTTTTGGGAAATTACATGTCTCATCATAGTCTATCAACAGGAAAAAATTCAGCTCTCCGGGAATTACTTCCGACATCTAGCTTATTTTTACTTTCATTGACTGGGCTAATATTAGAATGATTTTAGTCCAGTATCTGATAAATTTCAGCAAACAATAGAGTGGTCTTCCAATTTCAAAAGAAACACTTGTTATGAAAATTGGATAACTTTTTCGAAGTATCGTAGAATAAGATGTGGTGAATTCACCCCTTATTCTTTATCTATACCAATTTCAAGCATAACTGGAAAGCTTCGAAGAAAATGTGCGTTATATTACCTCAAATCGAGTAATCTTCACAAAAAGTTATCATGGAAAAAGATTTTATTATCTGATTATACATAATCAAGAACTTCCTTGTTGGAGTCGAAGTTACTCTTACCCCCTTATCCTTATCATTTCAACCAAGCGCTGGAGGAGACTTAAGAAAATGTGCGTTATATTGCATCAAAATTATTAACATTTACGTACGTTATTCTGAAAAAGTGAATGTTATTACATTGTGTATGTGCAAGCGTTTTCAACTTGGGGCAGACTCCGTTTCTCTCATTTATTCTCTACGGATTTCAATCTCAAGCAAAAGAATTATTTCCTAAGCCACGAAGTACAATCCAAATATAAAAGGTGGATAAAATTTATGAAAGTTGTCGTGAAACAAACAGAATATGGACAGATACACAAATGTATGTATATTGAGTCAAATGTAGAAGCTAGCTTACGCTTATTTCGGGACTATCCAAGCAATATAAATTTTTAAGTCGAGTCACTATCTTTTCAAGCGTTAATATTATATCATTCCAGACAGGTTGAGAAAACACTTCAAAGACGCTCATTGATTATATATCGACATTGCATATATTCTATGCATAGAATATAAAGTATATGTTTTAACGCAAAAAAATCATGTTTCACTGCATCTTTCGGAAAATGTGTTATACAGTATTTTTAAAGAACCCCGGAAACGATATAAAGACTTGGAAGCAGTACTTCAAAGAATTGAAAAATTCTACAACGTTGTTAGTGTTTAAGGAGAAAAGCTTGTCCAAAGATCAGATTTATACCAGTCAATAGATCTCACTGAGAACAACAAAAGTATTTGCGTCTCTGTAAAAGCGCATGTAAAAGCGTAGTTTTATAGAAAATTGAGAAATGAAATGTAAATCTAAAAATTGATTCCACCTATTAAGATGAAACTAATACTTAAGTATACCTTCATGAGCTCTTCATTATGACACTAGTGAGACGAAAGTATACAGTATGGTTAATGAGATATAGCCCAAAACTTTAATTTTTATTTAACTATAATAATTTCCAAGGATGAGAGACACATTAATTGATAGATCATATCGAGATTAACAAAATTATATGCTTAAAGATGAATTCTTATGCGTAGTCTCCGAGAAAATTTAGAGAAATGAATTTTTGTGACATTAAATAATAGGCCTATGTCCTCCACGATAAACACCATCTTTACGAAGACACTTATATGTCGGGTGGGAGGATTGCGTTCTACAGTGAAATTTAGAGTTAAGAAAAAGAATCATAAAATCTTCGTGTGGAGTACTGTATTGTATGGGTCAGAAACATGGATATTACGCAAAACTGATGAAAAACAACTGGAAGCCTTCGAAATTTGGGTGTGGAGAGGAATGGAGACAGAAAAGTTAGGTCGAGCGGAAAACGAATGAGAAGGTATTAGAAATGGTGGAGTAGAAAAGAACAGTTTTAGATGTTATTATGAAGAGGAAGAGAAGTTGTTTGGCAGATTGGGTAAGACAGAACTGTATCATGAGGAACGTGCTACAGGGTGTGGTGGACACTGGTAGGAAAGAGAGAGAGAAGGCAAAAGAGACTACAATTAATGGACGATATCAAAAGAGAAAAATCGTACCTGAAGCCGAAGAAATTAACGGAAGACCGTGGAGCATCGAAGCTTCTCAGCTGCGGGAAGGGATCTGCCAATAGTGGCAGAATACCTGTGATGCTGCTGCTGCTGAAATAATATGCCTTTGTTGCCAATCTGATGTAGATGATAGTTTTATTCTGGTAAAATTGTTTACTGTTATTATTGTTATTATTATTATTATTATTATTATTATTATTATTATTATTATTAGTAGTAGTAGTAGTAGTAGTAGTAGTGGTATATTAAAATATTACGTTTATATGTTTGTCTTCAATCCTTTCGACGATGAGATCTCGAAAACCATACGTGATAGAAACGTGAAGTTTCGATTAGTCGATTCCAAATGTTATGTAGATTGTCCAGTTCTAAGTAAATATTTAAAAAATATGCCCGTTATTTCTTTATTACATTTTAAGGGTGCACTGGCGGTGTTGACATTTTTAAAAAGCATCGTGTCCTACGGTTATACATTCCAACACCATATAATTGCATACAGGAGTAGTATATCCCTCAGGGGCTTGTTTCATGCCCAAATGATAATGAAAAACGAAGGATAACCTTTCTCCAGTCTAAGATGAAATTTATTGTTTGGAGTGTTTTGCCCAAAGAACACCATATATCACTGACATTATAATTAATTGTATGTGTAATGTATTTACTTATTACATAATGCATGCAAAAAGAAATAAAACACTGACCGTACATGAATTAGAAACTCCAACCGGAGTTCTTGAAAAAAAAATAATCGAAAAAATTTGTCCTTTATGGTACCGCTTGCCGATTTTTATAAGACGTCTTTCACTTGTGTCTATAAAGGAACATGTACAGATGTTGTGAGGAATGACAAGGAGATTCATGCTCATATGTGAATGATGCGCTGTGTAGAGAGCACAGGTTCACCTAGTTATTAGACCTATTAGTGTATGTACTGTATAATAAATATACGAACCATTTAGTAGAAAATTATATTTATTGATGATTGATTTCTCGTATAACAGTAACTCACATACTACTTGTAAAAATGCCAGAGCTGTAAGGAACAGAGATGAAGAAACAAGTTTATTTAAATTCAGCAAGGAAAGAAAGTTCGTAGATTTAGAATTACGTGATATTTAAGGCAAAGTTGTACATGATATATTTGAAAATAGACTACAACTTGTGGCTAAATCTGGTTTACTAAATTAATTTTAGTATTTTGACTCTTAAAATATTTCTTTTAAAAAAATTGCATTAATGTAAAAGATACTGCAAACCATACCTAGAATTCTTTAGACCCTAAATGTGGAGATAATTTGATTATAATTGTTTGAGCACTAGGTATCATTGTTAATAATTTTAAATCCTTTAATAATGTTATATATATGGAAAAGCGTATTGTAAGAATATAGTATTTAACATTAATAAAGTGTGATCGTGAGTATATTGGGTTACAAATATCAGTTACGGAAAAATCACCCTACCAGCTGCTGGTTAGTTAATTTTCTCTTCCGCCTCAGCTGCATGTTGGTAGTGTTATCCCTTCTCAAGTTGCGGCAAGTTGAAAACCACTATTACTGATGTGTTACGCCAGAGAATACAGAAAGTTCCTTGTTTTCTTTATCTCAATAAACTCTTTCGAAACAGCCGCACTGAATTTGAAGTGAACATCATTAATTTTTACTCTACCAGAAAGAAATTGACTTCTAAAAAATTCAATGAGACTTCTGCTTTAATTACTTCTTCCTTAAGTAAGAACATTGCTGCTTAAATTTACATTGGCTATAAAGCTTTAAACATACCTTTCTCCGCTGTGCACAGTTTTTTCTGTACATACCCAATTAACATAGTTCCATATACACAAAAATTTGCTTCCAACTTACGTGTTAGTATCAGATGGTATTAGTCTTTTAAAATGAATGTTCTTTTAAAGTTGTTATTTATATTAAAACGAACGACGTAAGATTAAATACTACTGTATATGATTCTTATGTGTACTGGCGGTGAATTTCTCTTGCCCAAAATACTTGGCGCTAATTTATTTGAAAATAAATTATAAGTTAAAATATCTCTATTTTTATATTCCTGTAATCAGAATATTTTATATATATCTCTGAGGCAAACTAGTTACGCCATTCGTACACAACACTAAGCGTAATAATTAAAGTTTAACATAAATATGTATCATATGCATTTTTGTGTACAAATAAAAAAAAATATTCTTTGGGCTCAAGAGATCCACTACGTTTTCTATATTTAAAAAAAATATATTGAATGCCTTAAAAGAAATAAAAAGAATATCAAAATGTTAAAAAGTGAGATAAATGTTATTCACAAACTGTTATTAAATAAACTCATGGTAACTTCCAGATCTTTTCTAAAAGGCCAGGAGTTTGGATGTCCAGAGTTTATGACGACATAATTATCTGGGACCTAAATTTTGTTGGTACAATAATCAATTCACTTTGTAACATTATCATTTTGTAAGTGTTTTTGATATGGAAGTTTTAATTCTACAGGAAAATTATACAATAAAAGTTTAAATGTTTTCATTTAAGTTTCTTCGGTGGAAATTTACATCAAAAACAAATTTTCCTAAAAACGTTGTCTAATGCGAAAAATAAGGCGCGCTCCCGCGTGATGTTTTTTGCTGTTCTTAACGTTACTACTGCACAGGCAAAATAAAAGTTTCGAGTAGCGTGGTCATGTTTTTCAGCTCTTCACAGAGGCGAATCTAGAAGGTGAAAACTGAGGGGAGGCAGCAAGAATGCAGGCCATGGTAGTTATATCATGAGTTTACTAGAAACTTCCAAACATATGTAAATAATAGTTTAAATTATTTTTGTCACTTAGAAAACTGGAGGGCCTAGGCCCCCCGCCTCCGGGCTAGATCCGCCACTGGGTCTTCAGTACACTTGTGCGCGGTATTTCCCACAGCGCGCCACTCCCCTACTTCTTTTATATTATTTTGTCAATCACTTCTAAGCAAGCTGACCTGTGTGAGTAGCGGCATATATTTATACAAAATATTACAGAAATGTAAAAAGTCTTTTTGTAGATATGAATTTTTTAATTTTATGGTTTGTTAACTGTACTTCACTATCTATTCATGGGACGGTGCTTTTATGTCCGATTATTTTCATGTTCATTGTTTCGTTAGATTATTAGTAGCAATTATATTATAAACTTGAAACATTTTTAGGTACTTTAAATGAGTCGCCGTCACAAGAAGAAATGAATATGATGAAACAGTGGCGATGTCAGCTTTAGTTTCTTTGAAGGGTAGACGGAAGGGGAGAGATATTTTGGGGGCAGCTATTTTTTTGTATACCGAAAAGGATAGTTTTATATTACTTGTTCGACTTACAATACAACGTCTCTGGAAGAGCAGTTGGTGGGGGAGAGGTGAAGTCCGCCTCCTGCCTCCTCTCCCCGAAGCTTCGTCACTGAAGGACGCCGTACTGCCTCTCTGTACAGAGTAAGTTACCTCTGTACAGAGTGTATACGTTTTATAGAAATAGACAAACTTCAAAATTGCTGTAGATGTTAAATCCACTTATCTTTTCAATCTAATTTTCCTCGCGTATTCGAGACCTTTGGATGTTGACGCCATGTTGACCAAGAATGTACAATGTATATTTAAATGAGAGTTATAGGGCAGCAGCTTAACCTGATCAACGAAGAATTATAAATCAATATGAATAGCAGGGACCTCGAATTAATTGATGTGTGCTGAATAGAAAAATAATCAGAGACCAATTATTTCATATAGCTCTGTTTTCAGGCTTCTAAAACAATTCCTGGCGTTGTCCTGGCATATAAACAATTTACATTTACACGAGGAAAGAAAAGGTTTCACATTTGTGTAGACAAGCTATCTGAAACGTGAAACAGAAAACATGCATTTGAAGCAAAAATCTGTTTAAAAGGAAAAGTGCCTTGTGTCTTGTTCAAACGAATTGAGTCCGAGAATCGCTTGTTATGCTGAGTATTGTAGTCATTGTGCATGTGTCTGGAATATTAAAAAAGGAAACAAGAGTCCCTCTTCCTTTCCTTTTGTCAGCTTAGTTCTCAGTGGCTTTGCGTGCTGCCAATATTGGATTGCATGGCAATACGAGAATTAAACAACTTTTAACACAGGTTTATACTTCTATTTGCAAGATTTACTCTATTGATAGAGTGAACGAGATTGATGACTGTACTTGAATATCGAAGGTGTGTTTATAATGGAACGTTTGTCAATAGATTTTGTCCTTGAAAACCTTTTCTTTTAAATAGTTTTTAAATTGTTTTCGTTAATATCCTGATTGTTTTTAACTGTGTGGAACTTAAATTTGATACATCGCCACATACTGCTTTATCTCCTCATACTTGTTCTCTTACAATTATATATGTTTACAGAGTGCGCATAAAGTATGGAATGCTTTATCTAAAGCTATAGATTAATTAAAATCAGACATAGGATATGGGTAATGGAAAAGGGAATATATATATATGATGGAGGTATCAATGTCATGGTGGTCATCTTGGAAGAGTTTGGGAATAAGGATAATGGGTGCTATCTTGATAGTCACCATCTTAAATTCATGTCGAGAATTTTAAGTTGAGAAGTAGGCCGATGGCTGATGTATCGTTTTAGGTTAGCTTTTTCCAGAAAGTCAATTATGATGTCATTTTTAAACTCCCAAACTACGCTTTGCATAAGTACTGGAAGTCTTATAGAACGGCTCCGTTCATTTGTCTGTCTGTTGACAGGTATCAGAGCAAAAATGGTAAGACATATCAAGATGCTTTTTTTTTTTTTTTTTTTTTTTTCGATCGATTCAGTCCTGAGGATAGGTATGATCTGTCAGGAAAGTAAATGTACACCTATTTTTCGAGTCTGGCATTCCTGCGCTCCATCCGTGGAGAGTATGAGAATTAAATCAATCAAATGTTTATGAGGGGCAAAAAGAAAAGCTTAATCTGAATAAGACATTGCAGAGGGGCACAAGCTGTGAATACGAATAGTGCATTGTGTAAATAAAGGACGACACCGAAAGAGAAAGCCAGAAACAGCTGTTAAACTTACAAAAAAAGAGTAAAAATTGTCCAAGTGGGAACATAAAACACAAATACAACAAATACGACGACAACTAAACGATCAACATGCCATGATCTTGGTGTAGTGGTTAAGGTGCTGGCTTACAAATGCAAAGGACGCAAGTTCGAATCTTAAGCGAGGACATTTTAAAAATTTTTGTTAATAATACATACAACTCATGAGAGATGGTAAAAGAGGTCGTATTTAGTTTTTCGTAGCAATTATTATTGGTAATGTTTAGTACTGATAATACTTTTTGTCTTTGCGTATTTCTTTTATTCTTTTCTTCATTTCCAGAGAGAAGAATATCCGAACAAATGCCACCAAAATTCCTCATATTTTGAATGTAAACGCCATTTGCAATTAGTGAAGAATAAAAATTGAACGTTCCGATGTAGCTGCAAAAAGTAAAAAGAAAAACATGGAAGTGGACCATACTCATGGTTATTAAAAATACAATTTCTACATGCCTTACACCTCCCGACCACGTTTCTACGTTAGCAAGTAAGAGATTTGTGTTTAGGTTAGGTTGGTCAATACGTTTTGCAAAGGGGCCCGGTTTAGCTCTGACGCACCGCAGGTGCGAGAAGGGAGAAAAACACTTTTTCTCTCTCCCTCTGTGTGTCTACTTATCTATCTATTTGTATATATATAACGCTATTTGTGAATGCCATAACCACCCTAATTTTCAGCGGATTGAGACGAAACTTGGCACAAACATTAATTGTTGAAATATCTTGATGAGTTCGTTAACCAGAATAATCAGATGAAAATGTTCAAAATGGTGGCCCTTCAAACTCTTAAAAAGTTCCAAGGGAACCAAATTTCGCCCATAAATAGGTATTCAGAAAGTTTGAATAA
Source organism: Thermobia domestica (assembly GCF_964235325.1). Classification (NCBI taxonomy): domain Eukaryota; kingdom Metazoa; phylum Arthropoda; class Insecta; order Zygentoma; family Lepismatidae; genus Thermobia; species Thermobia domestica. The sequence continues at coordinate 10,451 of NW_027656171.1, forward strand.
ATTTTCCTCTTTTACTGAAATATTTGTGTGCAGAAACTTATTGAAATATTGGACCCGATTAATCGCCTAAAGAAGGTTCACGCCCTTTCGCTATGGTCAGTTTTTTTTTTTTTTTTTTTTTTTTTGCAGGAGGGGGTTATTTTCCTATCGGAACAAGATGATTGTTAGTGATGATATGAAATTACACATTGAAAGTGAAGTAACTTGTGTAACATGTTATTTGAAAGAATAATATAATAAATGTGCATTCCTCTAACACAGAGAACTCATGTATTTCGAGTTCGGGAGCCTGAATGGCGAGGAGTGTTATTTGATTTGCTTTTTAGTAACACATTGCATTGCAAATAAAGGTAGGCAACATTAGTGGTAAGTAAAACAATAATAATAATAATAATAATAATAATAATAATAATAATAATAATAATAATAATAATAATAATAATGATAATAATAATAATAATAATAATAATAATAATAATAATAATAATAATAATAGGTGTTGTTTGTGGCAAGGCAATATCTTCCTCAGTTCTTCTTCAAACGTAATGATTGTAACGCCATATCTCCCTTACAAACAAAATATTAGCAATTTATATCGAGAGAACGGGAAACTGTAGAGCGATGGGAGCAACGTTGGACAGTATGCACTCATAGTACTCAGAAAAGTAAGTGATTTCAATGCAAAATGAACGAAGAGTCATTCTCATGGGTACTCATGGGGCCACGGCAGAGCCCTCTTTATGCAAAATGTCGATAGCTTATATCGAGAAAACAGGAGGTGATAGTGGGATGGGCCCAACGTTGGACACCGTGGACCCATAAGGCGCATCGAAAAAATTAGGGAGGCGGGCGCCAGCCAGCCTTACTTATTTCCACATAATAATATAAAATTATATTGTCGAAATACACACACGAGTTAGCTACTAATATTTCATATTATTATTATTATTATTATTATTATTATTATTATTATTATTATTATTATTATTATTATTATTATTATCTACAGCGTCTTTTCATTACGTGAGCATGTTTGACATGAAACCAAAGAGAAAATCCATCCTGTAGCGAAAAGAAACAATACTTTCTCTCAAATGGATAAAATATCAAGCCGAGATTGATTCGAACTCGCATGGACGGCGCGAAAAGCCAGTGCTTTGTCCACTATTTTTTTAACTGACTCACCGAACGCGTTTCAGTAACTTACTTATTGCTAATTTTACTTGCTTCACTCGTTTAACTTGCTTTTTCTAATAACTTATAACGACAGGGACACGAACACAGAAACATCGAGAACAGTTAAAAATGATAGATGCTCTCCCGCCGAGAATCGAACCCGAGACTCCATACACCCAAGGCTCACGTGCTAGACTCTAGACCAGCGGCGATGGCAATGCTCACTTCCTGTGTCGTTAGGGATTACGACCACTGTATTGCCAGCTATCACTTCTGTGGGTTGTATACTATGATCACATGTTTCTTCTTTGCTGGAAGAGTAAAACCTACATTATATGTAATACATGAGGTATTTAGACCTACATGCTCTTCATATAATGTAATAAAAGGGTCATGGTGTCGGATTTTAATACATGACGTATTGCAATATACAACATGCTTTGCATTACTTGTTTGTTTGTAGACAGCTACTAGCTTAGTGTTCTGAAAGGTTGTGTATAAACTAGGGATAGCCCGTTCCGGAATTATTAGTTTTCGGGCTCCCGAAAGTAAAGCCGGACAAATTCCGGAATTCGGAAAATTCCAATTTTGTAATAATTTCGGAATTCAGAAAAATCCGGAATTTAGAAATTTCTGATTTCGTTAACATTCCGGAATTCGGAAAATCCGGATTTTTTCGAAAGTCGGAGTTTTTCTCAATTCCGGAATTTTCTAAATTCCGGATTCTTTCCGAGTTCCGAAATTCTTCTGAATTCCGGAGTATAACTGAATTCCATAATTTTGCGAAATCCGGAAAGTGAAAGTTCCGCTTCCGAAAAATGAATTTATTTTGGTTAATATGAATCGTGGCGGAAATAAGTCTTTGACCAGGTAATGGCGACTGCTTTGAAAGGAATGGGGAGTATGAGAATTCAATCTGTCATATTTGTAGTTTCGTGTGGAGAAAGAACGAACTTGTGAACCAGTGGTTTAAGAAAAACTCAAGTTATTAATATAAACTTTGCCGACTTCATAAAAGAAATACGAAAGGCATTTTGAATCGAAAAATATAACATACAAGTTTGCAAGCGGAGACAAAGAAACCTAACGTAACCAGACTAAAGATGGATCGTTTACCGGGTAGCGATCGCGGTTCAGTGGTCAAGGTGCTTCTGCGAATGCATGTTGCATTTTTTTTCTTACTTTAGAATTTTTGATGGCGATTGATCAGCGATAACATACGTTTTATTATATGTTTCAATACTTGAACTATCAAATCTTCAGGAATAATAATAGTAATAATAATAATTATTATTATCTCGTAGAAGATTAAAAGCTAGAAGCTAAATTATCGCTCAGGTCATACCATTACAAGGAGAAACGTGACATTTGGAAAGAATATTTCGGTTTGGTTTAATGTTGCTCACGAGAAGAGGAGTTTCTCATCTCGTTTCTAAAACAAATAAAATAACATGAGAATTAACATTTTACATTCGAGACGGGTCAGGGCTAAATCAAAATTTTCGTCTCTCTTTGGAGATGAGAATCGAGACGAGACGAAAAGTATCGTAAACATTTCCCATCTTGTCTCGATTCTCGAAATAGTGTATGTCCATTCTTTAAGTAACAATTGCTCTGTAGACTGAATCTCATAGGCTATTTCGTTACATTGTATTTCAGAGCTCATTGAATTATGCTCTGTGTAGGTATTTTTGTAGCAAAGCTTTTATATTTACCTCTGCATATTCTAAAAATTAGTTTATTATATGCCTTACTGTCGCGTGATATTCAGTTATATTTATTACAGTTATTTTCCTCAAAACATACTTTCTACATGAAACTTCAATAAAAGGTTCTAGTTTAAAATGTTGGTAGTTGCAGAGGTGTGTCTTGAAGGTACGGAACCCTTTCCCCGAAATCTCTACTTTTAAGTAAGTTTTGCCAAATTTCAGGGCAAGTTTAAAACTATTATTATTATTATTATTATTATTATTATTATTATTATTATTATTATTATTATTATTATTATTATTATTATTATATCAACTCCATGTATAATCTTTAAAAGATATACGGTTTGTATCTGAATAGTAAAAGCTAATTGACTGTCGATCTCGGTCGTCTGGAAGTCTTCAGGAGGCAAGGACATCGGTCACGTTCTGGGTTTGAGTTCCGAAGGGGCAAGTATTCGGGCTCGAGCAAAAAATTGTTAAAAGTTATAGGCTTCATCCAAACATATTCAAAACAGCTGGGACCGGGTTTGGGCTTCTCAACGGCTCGAGCGGCTCGGCTTACAGCTCATTCAATATCGAACCGAATCGAGAAGTGAGCCGAGCCAACAGCTCACCACACAGAGCCGATTTGAGCCATCGGCTTAGTTGAGCTGAGTCGAAACGTGCTGATGAACTAGTTTCAACTTAGCTGGCTCGAACCGATTCACATGAGCCGAGTAGGTGACCCATCCCAACCGAGAAAGCTCGAGCCATCGGCTCAATTGAGCTGAGTCGATGGTAGTGCTCTCAACGGGTCGGGTCGGGTCGGGTTGAAGACCAACCCGACCCGACCCGTGACCCGAATGGACTGACCCGACCCGATGACCCGACCCGACCCGACTGACCCGAACCGTGATCCGATCTGATTGACCTGACCCGATAACCCGACCCGAGCTGACCCGGTTGACCCGACCCGACAACCCGACCCGAATAACCCGACCCGACAACCCGACCCGAGCTGACCCGATTGACCCGACCCGACAACCCGACCCGAGCTGACCCGATTGACCCGACCCGACAACCCGACCCGATCTGACCCGACTGACCCGACCCGACAACCCGACCCGAGTAGCCTGACCCGACAACCCGACCCGACTGACCCGACCCGACAACCCGACCCGAGTTGACCCGACCCGAACTGACCCGATCCGAGTCGGGTCGGGTCGCGTCGGGTCAACCCGACCCGTTTGAGAGCACTATGGTCACGACCAGTGGCGGCGGTTGGACGTTAAAAGTGAGGGGGCAAGACATGATCTGAATATTTGTATATAAATGTTAGTTTTCCTGGTGGTTTCTAACATTTTGTTTGACGAAAGGTTGTATAACTAATAGGATACTATATTTTCAGTTAAAATACCGTATATCGTATATAATAGTTTATTAAGTAAATTGAGAAGAACAACGTAAGTAGATACTAGCCCTTTGTACTCTTAAACAACGAAAGTGTAAGAAGAGATTTGATTCCTTGCTCATGAACATCTTAAAATTCTGTCTGGAAAATTGTGTGATCAGATTATTTAATAAATTTGCAAAACAAATAAATAGAAAGGATAATATTAATCATAGTAATGAATAATGATGCTTGTTTTGCAAAAGTTATATTGAAACTGATGATTAATGAAAAACTTAATATTTAATTCCACACATGCTATTAAATGTATGTTATTACTCTTAGAAAATGAAAGACAGTAAATACTACAAGCATATGCTACGACATTTAAAGAAATATTTGCTTTTGCAACTTCTTGAAATATGTTCGTTGCCATTAGGTGCAGATTTCACTTTCTTGGAACACATCAAAACACAACAATACTTACAATCCACACTTCAGTTATACAAAATAAACTTAAAACCTAGAATTATGTTCAATTTACTAAATTTTATTGTATATACACTCGTACATCCTTAAACACAACACTTCACTCGTATATTACACTACAAAACAATGGAAAAGGTAGAAGTTGTTTCTTATCACGCTCTTTTTAATCGATATTCCTTACTTTAGAAAGAAGAAAAGACATTTTAGGAACTGTAAATTTTTGTGCAATTAAAGAATAACTTGTGAAATAGGCCCTACTTTTTTGCATAATGTTCTTTCGATTAGCTTCAAAGCGGCTCACTAACATATCGAGCCCTTGAAAGAAGAAATGAAAGTATGCTGAAATTGTGCTCCAATAGGTTATTTTTTTGGGTTATTTTCTGTGGCGATTAAAACGGAATTACTGTAGCTTTCTTTACTCCACGGGAAGACAACCAATACGTATTCACGCAACAGCAAATATTATATGGCAGCATTTTTTCCTATTAATCAGTAACACATACAAAATCGTTACATTTCCAAATGAAACTATATACATTAATTGGTTACTTTAAAAAAGTGCGGGGGCAACTGCCCCCCTTTGCCCCCCCTAATCGCCGCCCATGGTCACGACACTGGGTGAACGCCAAAATGCACTCACATTGGGAAACTAGTTTTAAAAGCATAATTTTAGAAAATAAAGCATAAAGCATAATTTAAAATATATAGCACAATTCTTGGAAAATTCTCTTTAACTGAAAGTTTAACATACTGTGTTAATATTTTTTAAAGCCAATATTTACAATGCAAAATCATTGAGAACATAACAATGCAACAATGAAAAGCCTATTTTCATTTCTGTAAACTTATCGGTGAAATCCTTTGATGTGGAGAAAAGAAAAAAGTAAAAGAAGAATTTTTTCTGCCAACAATGAATAGTATGCAAGAACTCCATACTATATTGTTACAGTGACGACGCCAGCTTTAAGTTCTTAGGGGGGCAAAGGAGGGGCAGATACATTTTCGGGAGGGGGCTATTTGCTATACCAAAAATGACATATTTATTACTTTTGACTTTTTTTACATTACATTGTGTATTTCGTTGCTGTTTTTATGTTAGATCTATATGATTATAAATTAAACTTATTTCAAATAAAATTTGTAACTAACAAATAAGTAACGTCTGCACATGAAATATTTTTCAATGAAACTTTTGAAGCCTAAACATAAATTGAATTACTTTCGCGTAAGCTACAAGTAACACATTCGTCTATATGCTACGTCTCTCTCTCTCTCTCTCTCTCTATATATATATATATATATATATATATATATATATATATATATATATATATATAGCCAGAGAGAGAATTTACGAGGAGCTGCTGAAAATGTTGTAGTCCAATCCAGAAGGAGTGTAGGTACTAGTTTAGAAAAACATATCTATGTATGTACAAATATAAATTTTCATATTAATAATGAAATTCTTATTGTTTCTCAGGCCTCTGAAGTGATTATGTGTGCCCAAACAGATAATTTCACGAACATCCAGATCCTTACTGTTATAACATTTTTGTTCCAGCAAGGAAAGTCACCGAAGTAAATTAATGAGGAAATCAGTGAAACACCACGGGACTCTCCTCCGTTATATATGGTGGTGAAGAAGTAAGTGGCTTAGTATAAACGTAGCAATTTCTCAACAAATTATTCTTTACATCCAGGATGATTAAAAGCAATGACTCTTCCTGGAATCATGGATGCAATTTGTGACATTATTCTTGAAAATTGCAGCATTTCACCCAGTGGTGGATATAGCCCGGGGCCGGAGGACCTAGGCCACCCCAGTTTTTGTATGACAAAAATAATTTAAGCAAAATATATGTCAGGAAAATAAAAGGGTAACGGCATTAAGAGAAGTCTTCTTCCAATTTGACCGTAATGCTGATCAATTTCGCTGACGAATAGTAACCATAGATGAAATATGATTGTACCACTATGATCCTGAATCGGAACAGTCAATGGAGTAGTAGCACTCATTTCTCCATCGCCCCAAGAAGTTCAAGACACAGAAGTAGGTTGAGAAACTGTTTGGAACATTCTTCTGGTATAAGTATGGAGTGGTAGACTACCTCCTCAATGGTCAGATATTTAATCCAGAATCTCTACATTACTTACAAAACTGAAAGAAAAATTCAAAGTTCAACGCTGCGGAAAATGAAAAGAAAGGAATTCTGTTCCTTCAGGAGAATACACCTGTCCATCAAGCCCCTGCGAACACAACTGACATTGCATAATCTAGGATTTCAATGTCTAGATCATCATTCTTATTCCGCAGATTTAGCTCCGTCTAACTATTACGTGTACTTATTTCCCAAACTTAAGTAACACTTGAAAGACGCCATTTTAGATCTGATAGGGGTAGTGCTACGAACAGTGGTGCGAGGAAATCTAGATTTTTTTAACTTTTCTGCAAAAGCTGGAACACTGTACAAGGTAGTATATTGACTCTCGGGGGAAGAGAAGAAGAAGTAAAACTTCACCAATCCACGTGCACTCCTTCTGGGTTGGGCTACGAATTTTTCAGCAGTTCCTAGTCAATATGGTAGACGTCACGTCAGTACTTTGAAACAAAATAAGTAAAGGAGCACTAGTATAAACCAATTACTAACTAAAGATCAGCACTCTGACAATACATTTTATTGGGAATCAATTTCTTCCATAATTTTATTATTATCATTTGCAGGAAGGGAAAACACAACTCTTTTTATCTCCTTCAAAAAATTAAGCCCTGGTAGTTGCAAACTAAGCTATTATAAGCACATCCTCTGAATATTGGAAGCCGAGAATAATGTTTCAGAAAAAATAAGTTTTAAATAAAACAAAATATGAAACTGAAAACTTCAAACCTGGATAAATACAAACAAGTTACGTAACTGGTTTTACCTTTCTTTTGTTTCCAATCGAAGTTGATCCAATGAGAAGAAAACAAGTCGACCAAATCTACTATTGTTCGCTAGGCACAATTATTAAAAATCATAAGAAAGAAGTATAACTAAAATTTACCTCAAAAGGGGCTAAATTAGAAAACAGAAATATGCGTGTATACCCAGACGCTCAAAGAAGAAAGTTTGAGGATTAATCTGCCACATAGTAAATTCATGGAAAGTAGACTACAATTTGTCAATGAGATTGGTTATGATACTGATATAAAATACTACGTGAAGAATGTTTAAAGATTGTACGAGTCTGGAGGGGCAGTCTAGGTGGCAGTCAGGGGGGCAGAAGTAGCTACTAGGGGGGCGCTCTCCCCCCTTCTCCCCTCTGGCGTCGTCACTGTATTGTTATGTTTACTTTTTGAACTTAAGCACTTTCTGTACTTTTTGGTGGCATCTTTTACTTTCCCTTTCTGTATATATGTACCTGTAAGGCGCACACAAATGATAGAAAAAATTTATTCGAGCAAAGCACATCTCTTTACAATGAATTAAGTAGAAAGTTCATTAAATATGAGAGAAACTAGTTGCAAAAAAATATCAATAAATAGATTAAGATATTTAGAATATTTAATGTATAATAAATATACATTATACACGATTAATGTAAAATAATCATTGAAATTAACAATAAAGCATAATTTAAAAAAAAAAGCATAATTAAACAAGAAATAAAGCATAATGTGGGTTGCTCTAACAATTAAGTTGTATGAAGACGAGAAGAAAACGAAAGCTGATTCCTTAACGAATTTCGTTGATCTTCTTTGTGTCTACAAAAACGCATTCCTAGAAACCTACAAGCTAGGTATCATCTCTGTGATTATATCAGTTTCTAGTGCTACATGTGAAAGGTCATTCTCTTCTTTGAAAAGATTAAAGACTTGTATACGCAATTCAATGACTCATGATAGGTTGAAAAACTTAGTGTTACTTTATTTTGAGAAGAAAATTGATAAATCGTTAGATCTTTAACAAGTTGTGGATATGTTTGCTGCTGCCCACACGAATAGAAAGATCCTCTTCAAGTACAGGCATGAACCTATAAGTTATTTTCTTTACCTGTAAAAGTGTATTTGCTTCCACTTAAGTCAACCAGCTACACATATTTTAAACGCCATGATTAAATAACTATTTACTTATATTAGAAATCAATTGCATTAATGAATCCTAGTTATTTGAGGTACTAAATTCTTATATTTTCACTGTTTTCCAAAGAGTAAAATCATGAACAATAAAGATGGAAACATTCACCTTGAATACACACACACACACACACACACACACACATATATATATATATATATATATATATATATATATATATATATATTGGAGATGTCCCCCTCAAAATCCTCTTGGGCCCTTCATTTCCCCCCCCCCTGAAAAAACTCTAGCTACGCTACTGGACACCATGCACCAGAGATGAATTCTCTACCACTGAGCCACCGCGGCCCTGCTTGGGCTTGGTCGTCCATATCCAATCTCTCTTTTGGCGTTGCTTAAACAACTTCTAGTTTTCTTCTAAATCCAGACTCCATATTGGCGTAGATATTAATATTACAGTCGATTGGTAAAATCAATCTTCCACATTTAAAAATTAAAGTACACACAAGTACAAAAATAAGCATTTATCATAAAAACGCTAGCTGCAAGTGTTCAAAATAGATTTATGGTTTCTATAAAATCAATTGAAAATTGCTATTTTTAATTAGGCAGCTAGTGAAAAACAGCAGCTTTCGACTCCAGCCGAGTTTAAACTCAACCTAAACTCAGTTGACCAAAGTGAACTGACCCGACTAACCCGACCCGACAACCCGACCCGATAACCCGACCCGACAACCCGACCCGACAACCCGACCCGACAACCCGACCCGATAACCCGACCCGACAACCCGACCCGATAACCCGACCCGACAACCCGACCCGACTGACCCGACCCGAATAACTCGACCCGACAACCCGACCCGAGCTGACCCGATTGACCCGACCCGACAACCCGACCCGAATAACCCGACCCGAATAACCCGACCCGACAACCCGACCCGAGCTGACCCGATTGACCCGACCCGACAACCCGACCCGAATAACCCGACCCGACAACCCGACCCGAGCTGACCCGACTGACCCGACCCGATAACCCGACCCGAGTTGACCTGACCCGACCCGACCCGTAACCCGACCCGTTTGAGAGCACTAGTCGATGGCTTGTTCCAACTAAGCCGGCTCGGGTCATCGGCTCATCCCAACCGAGCCGACTCGAGCTATTCGCTCAGTTGATACGAGCCGAGCCGGTTGATATCACTACCCGAGTTGGTCTTCTGCTTGGGCTCAAGAATTCGACCGTGCAGATCTCAGCCTTGATTTTAAGAACTACAGTATATACTTATATTGGTGATTACGACATTTGAGGCTGTCTCGTAATAATAATAATAATAATAATAATAATAATAATAATAATAATAATAATAAACTCTTGTCTTCTCGTTATCTAGACGAGACGAGATACACTAAAATTGCCCCACGAGATGCACTAAAATTACGAGATGAGACGCCCGAATCACGCAGATCAACGAATAAATTAACTACGGCATGCACTTTGGTGGAAGTATCATTGCAATAAGATTATTGGTTCGTTCCAAACATGTTCATGTAATGATATTTTCACCAAAGTGCATGCCGTAGTTAATTTATTCAATTTAGTGCCCATTAATAAATTAAATAACATACAATGGAATAAAATTATTGAAATGATATCGTATTATACAGTAATTTCGCCGTGCAAGTTCAATAGTATAATAATAATAATAATAATAATAATAATAATAATAATAATAATAATAATAATAATAATAATAATAATAATAATAATAATAATAATAATAAAACATTTTCATCGGTCGTGCGCGGAAAGTGAGAATTAAATCAATCACATGTCAAGTCAATGTAAGGAGAAAAGCCTAAACTGAATAAGACATTGAAGCGGGTCACAAGCTGGGAATAAGAATAGTGCATGGTGTTAATAAAGGACGACACCGACAGAGAAATCCATAAACAATAGGTAAACGAAGAAAAAAAAAGAGTAGAAATTGTTGAAGTGGAAACAAAATACAAATACGAATAGGGATGAGCAGGAGTCGAGCCAAAATTCGACTCGACTCGAGTTCAATCCGAGTCGAGTCAAAGGTATTTTTCTTGTAGTACTTAAAATTATACTGTAGTTCTTAAAATTAAGGCTGAGACCTGCACGGTCGAATTCTTGAGCCCAAGCAGAAGACCAACTCGGGTAGTGATATCAACCGGCTCGGCTCGTATCAACTGAGCGAAGTTGTTGTATTACTATACATCTGCTTCCGCCCCTGTCAAATCTGGTCGATCTCGTTGACGCGACATATTTGCTTTTTTATACCCCTTTCTTCGTTTACTGAACAAAACAGTAACTATTCTGAAACATACTACTGCGCATGCCTCGTAGATAAATATTTCTGATGCCAATAGTTTCCGTTTTGTCCAAGGAATGTTCTTTTTCTTATTCCCAGCATGACCCTTTTATTACATTATATGAAGAGCATGTAGGTCTAAATACCTCATGTATTACATATAATGTAGGTTTTACTCTTGCAGCAGAGAAGAAACATGTGATCATAGTATACAACCCACAGAAGTGATAGCTGGCAAGACAGTGGTCGTAATCCCTAACGACACAGGGAGAGAGTGGTGCCCTTCCCGCTGGTCTAGTCGCTAGCACGTGCGCCTTTGGTGTATGGAGTTCCGGGTTCGTTTCCCGGCGGGACAGCATCTATGATTTTTAACTGTTCTCGATGTTTCTGTGTTCGTGTCTCTGTCGTTATAAGTTATTAGAAAAACCAAGTTAAACGAGTGAAGCAAGTAAAATTAGCAATAAGTAAGTTACTGAAACCCGTTCAGTGAGTCAGTTAAAAAAAAAAAAAGTGGACAAAGCACTGGCTTTTCGCGCCCTCCATGCGAGTTCGAATTAATCTCGGCTTGATTTTTTATCCATTTGAGAGAAAATATTGCTTCTTTACGCTACAGGTAGTCCACTCTTTTCGTATTTTTCGCTGTCGTTCACAGTTAAAGTAACTGACTATTATTCTTTCTACGAATGATGGATCTTCTCTTTGGCTTCATGTCAAACACGCACACGTAATGAAAAGACGCTGTCGATAATAATAATAATAATAATATGAAATATTAGTAGCTAACTCGTGTGTGTATTTCGACAACATAATTTTATATTATTATTTGGAAATAAGTAAGGCTGGCTGGCGCCCCCCCCCCCTAATTTTTCGATGCGCTTTATGGGTCCACGGTGTCCAAAGTTGGTCCCATCCCAGTATCACCTCTCGATATAAGTTATTGACACTTTGCCTAAAGAGGGCTCTGCCGTGGCCCCATGACTACCCATGACAATGACTCTTTGTTCCTTTTGCATTGAAATCGCTTACTTTTCTGAGTACTATGAGTGCATACTGTCCAACGTTGCTCCCATCGCTCTACAGTTTCTCGTTCTCTCGATATAAATTGCTAATATTTTGTTTGTAAGGGAGATATGGCGTTACAATCATTACGTTTGAAGAAGAATTGATTAAGATATTACCTTGCCACAAACAACACCTATTATTATTATTATTATTATTATTATTATTATTATTATTATTATTATTATTATTATTATTATTGTTTTACTTACCACTAATGTTGCCTACCTTTATTTGCAATGCAATGTGTTACTAAAAAGCAAATCAAATAACACTCCTCGCCATTCAGGCTCCCGAACTCGAAATACATGAGTTCTCTGTGTTAGAGGAATGCACATTTATTATATTATTCTTTCAAATAACATGTTACACAAGTTACTTCACTTTCAATGTGTAATTTCATATCATCACTAATAATCATCTTGTTCCGATAGGAAAATAACCCCCTCCTGCAAAAAAAAAAAAAAAAACTGACCATAGCGAAAGGGCGTGAACCTTCTTTAGGCGATTAATCGGGTCCAATATTTCAATAAGTTTCTGCACACAAATATTTCAGTAAAAGAGGAAAATTTATTCAAACTTTCTGAATACCTATTTATGGGCGAAATTTGGTTCCCTTGGAACTTTTTAAGAGTTTGAAGGGCCACCATTTTGAACATTTTCATCTGATTATTCTGGTTAACGAACTCATCAAGATATTTCAACAATTAATGTTTGTGCCAAGTTTCGTCTCAATCCGCTGAAAATTAGGGTGGTTATGGCATTCACAAATAGCGTTATATATATACAAATAGATAGATAAGTAGACACACAGAGGGAGAGAGAAAAAGTGTTTTTCTCCCTTCTCGCACCTGCGGTGCGTCAGAGCTAAACCGGGCCCCTTTGCAAAACGTATTGACCAACCTAACCTAAACACAAATCTCTTACTTGCTAACGTAGAAACGTGGTCGGGAGGTGTAAGGCATGTAGAAATTGTATTTTTAATAACCATGAGTATGGTCCACTTCCATGTTTTTCTTTTTACTTTTTGCAGCTACATCGGAACGTTCAATTTTTATTCTTCACTAATTGCAAATGGCGTTTACATTCAAAATATGAGGAATTTTGGTGGCATTTGTTCGGATATTCTTCTCTCTGGAAATGAAGAAAAGAATAAAAGAAATACGCAAAGACAAAAAGTATTATCAGTACTAAACATTACCAATAATAATTGCTACGAAAAACTAAATACGACCTCTTTTACCATCTCTCATGAGTTGTATGTATTATTAATAAAAATTTTTAAAATGCCCTCGCTTAAGATTCGAACTTGCGTCCTTTGCATTTGTAAGCCAGCACCTTAACCACTACACCAAGAACATGGCATGTTGATCGTTTAGTTGTCGGCGTATTTGTTGTATTTGTGTTTTATGTTCCCACTTCGACAATTTTTACTCTTTTTTTGTAAGTTTAACAGCTGTTTCTGGCTTTCTCTTTCGGTGTCGTCCTTTATTTACACAATGCACTATTCGTATTCACAGCTTGTGCCCCTCTGCAATGTCTTATTCAGATTAAGCTTTTCTTTTTGCCCCTCAGTAAACATTTGATTGATTTAATTCTCATACTCTCCACGGATGGAGCGCAGGAATGCCAGACTCGAAAAATAGGTGTACATTTACTTTCCTGACAGATCATACCATCTTCTTTGGTTACTCTCTATTCAAACCGGAAGTGGTCCAAATTAGTCATTTCCAGTTTCAATGTTCATCGTCATAGAACGAAAACGCTAACATAGCGAGAAATGGTTTTTGCACACAATTCAGTATCTTAAGACAACACATCATGGCCATCCACAACACTCTACCAAAACCGAAAATGGTTCAAATTTACTATTAATTTCGGTTTCAATGCCGATTTTCGTAGAGCAAAAACAGTAAATGCTATCAAAATACAGTTTCCTGCAATCGATTCAGCGTCCCAAGAATAGCTACCATCTGCTCGGTTAACCCTCTATTCCAGCGTTTCCCAACCATTTTCAACTTGCGGCACACTACGGGTGTAACTTGAATTCTCGCGACACACACAGAAATTATTATTTGTAAATATAAAATCGCGTGTTTTTTGTAATTACTGATATCCTTCTCACAGAGAAGAAAGCTCGATCACTGGTTTTCCCTTGTGGTAAATCATTATGCTTATTTTTCATTCTAATTTAGAAATAGAAAACAATTGCTATGAAATGTTGAACCCAGGTTTTTAAAAATACGCTTTCTTTTTCGCAAACTGTATCCAACTCTTCACTAAGAAGAAAGATCACTAAATAACGAACGAACAAACAAATCTTTTACTTTTAAAACACAAATGTAGGTAATTTATATGCATGTTTGCTTTGTTGAAAGGATTGAATGATATTTTAATATTTCAAGTTACGAAATAGTCTGCAACAATGAAGAAGCAATAATGGTCATAACAATGAAAAATACTTTTTTCAACATTAAAAAAAAAAAAACAGAAAAGTAACACGGTATGAAACTTAAAATTGTAGAGTCATAGTGGACTGAGGTTCCTAGTAATGGGAAATACAAATATACATTTTTCCCTATGTCTTGAAATTTGAGTGCTATAAAATTAGTAATTTTGTTTCGATTTCCTCGCGGCACATCAGCGGCCCATTCACGGCACACCAGTGTGCCGCGGCACACCGGTTGGGAAACGCTGCTCTATTCAAACTGGAAGTGATTAAAACTAGTCATTTCTGGTTTCAACTTTTATAGACAGAACGGGAAAATAACAGAAAGCAAGAAGCTGTTTTCTGGAAACGATTCAGCGTCTCAAACAGCATACCTTGACTATCTACAACACTCTACCAAAACCGGAAGTGGTTCCAATTTAGTTTTACTTCCGGTTTCAATTCATATTTCTGTAAAGTAAAAACAGTAAATGTTATCAAGACGTCCTTTTGCAATCGATTCAGCGTCCCAAGAATAGGTTCCATTTGCTCCGTTAACCCTCTATTGAAACTAGAAGTTCTTAAAATTAACCACTTCCGGTTTCAGCGTTTAACGCCATATAACGAAAACGGTAACATATAGCAAGAAGCGTTTTTATGCAAACGATTCAGTCTTAAGACAAAATAACATAACCATCCAGAAAACCCTACCACAATTAGAAGGGTTTAAATTTACTATTACTAACACCAACGTGTTAAATAGAAATTCGTATTATTTGTACGAATTTATTTATCCGCTGTTTATGTGATTTAAAAAAAGAATCAATGTCTAGGGGAGAGGATATGTTTACAACAAACCTGTGATCTAACGCTTAGTAATGACATCTCCTGCTCGTCCAGATCCATTTTCCCTCATTCTCCTCTCAATTGACTTTCGTGTGGACTAATGGCTCTGTTTGCTAGCGAGGAATAAATTAGTTTCGTGTGTCAAGCAAAGAGGGTGAACGGACTAAGTAGTTACAGTATTGATCTTACAATTTAGAGAAGCCGATTTCGATTTTCCTCATTTTTACATTCTTCGTTTACAGAAGAAGTTTTAAATATATTAAGTATAATTAATTTTGCTTTACATCGAACTAATTTGATGTCTTGTAAACCCCAATTATGTTGTAATTATGAAGTTCCAGATGGTGTTTCCTTTAGTCTATAAAGGGGGCATTAATCTAACACAAACGATTGTGAAACCAGAACAGTTGCGAATTATTTCTTTAAATTCTTATACTATGCCCACTAAAGTGCCTCTTTAAGACTAAATAGTTTCAATGCGCATATGTGATGTGTGCGGGATCATAGGTCTTATTCCCGGTGAAGGTATTTACCTCTTATAGAAATCCAAGTAATGGTTCGAATCCCACTTAAAACAGTAGATCCCGTATCATATGGTGTCGGTTTTGAAAAGGAGTATTACAACGAGTCAATCAATATACACTAGAGCAGTGGTTTCCTACCTTTTCCTTATGGCTACGACTAGAGCCTATGAGTGCACATAATTTCACACGACATTTCTCACGGTTTTGTCTCCATTCTATAAAGCACACCGGTATAGGACATCATAGTTATGCAGTGGGAAATGTATTTTTAAGCGTTCTTCATTATATAGTCTCACTTCCATATTGTTCTTAACAGCATTAAGAACAGAGACATTGAATGCTACTCGAAAAAAAAGTGCAGAAATTAAATCGATCGCTCAGTTAATGCATTGAATGAAAGTAAGAAAATTTACTGTTGTTTTTATCACAAGCTCTTCATTCATGTAACATTCTTAATTTATAACAAACAGTATCACGACGCCGACGCACTTGGTATGTCGCGACATCCACATTGAAAAGCTCTGCATTAGAGAGTAGCTATAAGGTATTTCATTCAGTATTTATTGTACGTACTCCAGCTTTGCTCTTCCTAACTTCGCATTCCCAAGGTTGTTGATGAATATAAGTCAAGTTATACTCTGTACTGTGCTTAATCTAAATTGAGTATTTAATTTTCGAGAGGCCGCTACTTTGAGTTACCTCATATTGTTGTAAACTAGATACATTCTTAATCTAAATTGAATCAGCTGTTATTCATTTATACGTCTAGGTTATTTACTACCTATTGTGCTGCCAAAATGTCTTGAGCCGTGGCAAAAATGCGAACTAAAGCTCACACCCTCACACACCCTCGTGTTGAGCCAATAAGGGTTCAGCTGTTGCTAAGCGAGAGAAAGTGAGTGGAGTTCCTTCAGCCGATAGCAGCGCTTGCAACAGAAGACTAGGGATCAGGTCAAAGTGGTATATGTATAATTAAAGAAGAAAGTAGTTTAAACATGAAAATAAGGAAATTTCGAATTATATCCTTTGAAATAATAATAATAAGACATTATTATTATTATTATTATTATTATTATTATTATTATTATTATTATTATTATTATTATTATTATTATTATTATTATTATTATTATTGCAACAGTTCTAAAGAATAAACGTTGTAGCTCAGTGATAGATCCCAACACCCGCGAAGTGGAGTTTGCCTAATTTTTCTCGGGGTTCTTCTGTTTCCTTCCATTTTTCACCATTCCACCATTATCATCCATCTCATCATCACCGTCTCCCAGCCTCAGTGCATAACGTGGAACGTTAAGCTAAAAAATAAATAAATAAATAAATAAATCAAGAATTCAAGTGGAGAAACAAAACAAATTGAGAAGGAAAAAGAAAAGCATCGATACCTAGAGCTTGCTGAATTAAAATCTACATTATAGTACACCGGCCAACTCCGTACCCTCACTTGAATACCGCTTTTTGTGAAATCAGCGACGTTAAGCAGTGCAGGGTTCTTTCCGAGGATAGACGGATGATCGTTCGTTCTTAGCGGATGGTGTTGGAATTGCGGCTTATACTCAGAGTCGTGAGGACAATTTTGGAGCTACTTAAAAGAAAAGTAGCGAACACCGGTCTAGAAGGTCAGCATTCATAATGAAGAAAGCCGATGTGCTGATCACATATCACTCCCTGGCATGCCCATAAGTGGTACAAGCCAGCTGATAGGTCCTGGCCCTTAAAGGTTGTTGCACCAGGAGTTTATTTTTTATGATAACAATACATCGAGCAATCGTATGTGCGTAGTAAGCATTGGGATTTTGTGATAGGGTGACCCTAAGTTAAATCCCGATGTTGGTCTTGGTTACAAGTTTCCCAAAGTTTGTTTCAGTTCCAGCGGATGATACCGTTAACATATAGGAATTAATCGATTTTATTTCAAAACTTTCTTTCCATGTTAATTTTCCAGTGTACAGTGATCTTTCATTTATATTTAAATTTGGCTAGGTAAATAAATTGATGTTAAAATACCGTAGAACGAAATTATTATGTTCGTATCACTTCATAATGCACATTAGGCGAATAAAAACTTTTATTTGTTTTAATTTTAAAAAATAATGTTCATATTTGTAGTTACCACTTATTTTATCATTCATACTTGTAAATTTTCTTGACGTTAAAATACAGAATATTGTTTGAAAAATACTATACAATTCATTATGAATACACTTTCAAATGAAAAGATGTCACCTGCTGAATAGTTACATAATCGAAGGTAACTTGAAGCCATATATGGTCGCGGATTGGCCCGTCTGCTTGTCAGTAATGAAGAGATGACTATGCACGAACTTGATGGTGAAAATGCGGTTAATAGCAACGTTGCATGGGTTTACGAAAGAAAGTGTTTCGAAGTCTGTTGTGTCTCAGTCAAATATTGCAATACCTTTGGTTTTCTTACTTATATAATTGCCTTCATAGTATCATCTTGAATATCTAAATACATTTAATCCGTATTATTTATTTATTTATTTATTTATGACGGTTTCTGTGACTAGGCTTACTAAATAAACATACCAGGCTACATATACAACAACTTTGGCCGTGTTAATTATGCAAGAATCTTGCTTCCACAGACCAAACATTACGATCTCCCGCCGAGGAACAAGCCTGAGGAGACTGATAACAGGTATGCTGTCAAGGCCAACGGCATAAAGGGAAATGCATATTGTTCAGCGCTTGGAACAAGAGGAGTCTAAGGTACTTCCTCTGTTCTCATAATACCATAATATGCCCTAAGTCGGGAGAGGTAGGAAGGAATTTGGATGTAGAGCAAGGGAATGTGATTACCAGCTTTAAGTGTCAGATTTCTTACTCCTTGTTCCCCATAGATACCTTTTTGTTTCTCTTCAACTTGTTTTAACAATTTAAATAGCTAAATTGTTACAGACTCACAAATAAATACAGTGAATGTAAAAAGTATTCATACACCTCAGAAAATGGTAACATGTAACTTATCCCGGTGAGAAAACACCACTTGAGTTGAAAATTTGTATTTTATTTCTTCAAGTGTAGGAAACATAACACAAAAATACACTGATAAGAAACAAATTAGGACTGTAGATAAAAAAGAAGCTACTATTCGTGCAGGAAATTCAAAAAGGTAGTGAAAAGAAAGAAATATCAATCAACAAAAAGTATTCATACATTTCACTTAGTCCCTTTGTTTTGGTCAAGTTGGGCCACTTTAGTACTTCGTAGAAGATCCTTTTGCTGCTTTAATAGCTTTAATACGCTTTGTCATTGACATTACCAAAGCCTTGGTCTTTGATGAGGAAATTTTCTGCCATTCCTCTTGCAGAGCATTTTGCAAGTCTTGTTTATTCTAAATCGGTCGTTTTCTAATCTGTTTGTCAAGATAGTCCCATAGACGCTGAATGGGATTAGTGTAGGGGGATTGGGGAGGTGTTAGCATGTACTTTGGCGTATTGTACGAGATGCAAAGGCGCATGTTTAAAGCGGAATGCTTTGGATCTTTGTCCTGCATGAATATGAAGTTTTGTCTAATGCCCATTTGTCAGCAGATGAATGGAGATTCGATTTTAAAATATCAGTGTACAGATAATGGTTCACAATACCATCTATAGAGTGCAAGGACCCTACACCAGATGCACTCATACACCCCCAAATCATGATAGAACCACCACCATGTTTCACTGTAGGTTTCAAGTTTTGTTTTCGAAACTCTGTATTCTTTTGCCTCCAAACCATGGTTCGTCCATCGGATGCAAAAATGTTGAATTTGCTTTCATCCGTAAATATCGCACGGTTCCAGAATTATTGTGGTGTATTTCGGTGTTCTTTGGCAAATGTTAACCTTTTCTTCCTATTGACTTCACTCACAAAATATTTTCTTCGGGCTACCCGACCATGAAAGCCACGCTTTTTCAAGTAATCGCGAATCGTAGAATGTGAGACATGCACTTTAAGTTCATTATGAAGCTGACTTGCAAGCTCTGACACACTCAGACGCAAATGCTTTTTATTTTTTG
This sequence comes from Thermobia domestica, assembly GCF_964235325.1. Classification (NCBI taxonomy): domain Eukaryota; kingdom Metazoa; phylum Arthropoda; class Insecta; order Zygentoma; family Lepismatidae; genus Thermobia; species Thermobia domestica. The sequence continues at coordinate 30,503 of NW_027656171.1, forward strand.
AACTATCAATGACTGACAACACGTATTTAATTTGGCTGGACGACCTGTTCTATGTGCATTTTTCAACGTTTTTCTCTGTCCTATTCTATCAATAATACTATGAATAGTCCCTCTAGGCTTACCAACAATGCTTGTGATTTCAGAAAGTAACTTACACTGGTTATGCAGACGAATTATAATTTTTCGTTCCTCTTCTGTAGTTTCACGACCCTTATGCCCCATACTACCGCACTTCCAAACTCCGCGATAGTGTTGTGAACTAGAATGCACTCCACGGGAATGTAGAACAAACTAGAGTGCCTTTATAGGCCTGATATTTGTTTCTGTACACGGAGAGTGAGGTATTCCTGTGAGAGTTGTGGTACTGTATGAATACTTTTTGCACATGAATTTTCAGACTTTTCCATTTTTCTCCCTGTAAACCAAGGTCAAAATAGCATTTGTTGTTTATACTTCCCCCAAGTCTTCTTTCCCGGAACACCTTTTTCTAATTCCCCAGTGAGTTGGGTCTACATATCATGGAAGCGGGACAAAAATCACATTTTTTTACAAAAATATTGCCTGTATGAATACTTTTTACACTCACTGTAAGTAAATAAAGAAGCAAATAATGCAGTATATTTTAAACAGAAGAAAATGTATTGGAGAAATACGTTAACTGAAACGTAAAATTTTAATGCGGCATCCGTGATATATTTCTCATTTCGTTAAATAAGTAAGCCCCGGATTTTTGTTTTTACGTATTTTTTCCTTTGTATGTACATCGATGAAAATCAAAAATGTTGGAAAATTATGATGTGAGTAGCCATGTAAATCAAAATCATGTTACATATGTCCCTCCCAAACTTTGGACTCAACCAAAAAAAAAAAAAAATCTGGGTGCGTGCCTGGTAAGTACGTCAAATCGTTCGTATGGTCATTTCTATTAAGACTCATAATAATCTTGCAGAGAAAGAAGTCACATTCGCTCACTTTTAATTGACTGCATCAGATTTGGGGGGAGGGGGTAAATATGCTGTATGTCTCCATTAGGAGTCCGATTCTAATAGCTCTGGTGGTTTGGTTGGTTTCATGAAGTGTCCTGTCCTCCTCATTTTTATAGTGACTAATGTATATCTTTGGTGGACAGGCTCCGGGTTCAATTCCAGGTGGGAGAGAGCTTCAAACACATTACAGTAATCTTTTGAAACTATAAATCTCGTCTTACATAGCCTAACATATAACAGAGAACGTAAATACAAAATAAACAGTCATGAAATGTCTTGAGACAACAATGCAAAAGTAATTGGACGAAGCGTTCGTAATTAAAGGTGGCTCTACAATTATCATAATAATTTGATACATTGCATATTTCTTGTATCCTATTAACAGTTCGCAAAACAACATACCTGGCAATTCAAATATACAAAATAGCAGACATTTGTCGTCTGATGGAGATTCAATTTAGAATATTGTCGTGAGATTAGTGGTGAGTCTGTAGGAGAATAACATACAGCAAAATTAATTAAGATCATAGTAAATAATCAGATGTTGACTTCAGAAACTGAAAGTAATTTTATCATATTAAAGAGTATAAAAACATTTAAAGGAGTATCGTAGCTCAAAATAGTCTCAGTGCATTAGCCGTAGTATCAACAGAGAAAAAATGTAAAATTAAACTTCAGAAGAGTTATTAACAAGTTGTTTGCCCAAAAGAACATCAGAAGTGATTTCATATACGAATGAAATGGAGCATTTGTTATGAATGGATATCTTATTATATGTAAATATATGACTGTGTGGTTTATTTAATTGATTTTAATAGTTTTTCTTATGTAGAGTACTGAAAGAATTCTAGGATTAGAATTTTCTGACTGTTGTGAACTACCAAAAAAATATATCACGAGACGCCACTGGAGAAGGGGAGTGGTCAAAATCAAAATCAGTGTGCTAGACTGGGACACTATTTACTCAATAACGCTACCTTCACAACAGTGACATGTAATCGCAATTTAATTTATGTCCGAGGGAGATGAAGTATGCCTGTAAATGCATAAAATTAAAAACTCACATTGCGTCAAAGTTAAGTTAGATCGTAAGTCAAAAGTTCTGAAATAGATCTAAGTAAGTTTCTTAAGACGTTTCCTATGGTGTCACAGATCCTTAAATTATTGTCTTTTTACATTTCCTTATTACAAAAGTAATGAATGCAAAATACTTGAAATTCCCAAAAGCATCTACAAGAATTAGAGGCATAATACAAATTTCCTTGTCAACATCTAACAAATACATCCTATGTTTCTAACATATGTTCCAAAGTTTCGTAAGCCTACTGGCTTGCGTATGTATGTCTTAGTTTGCTCAGTGTTAGGAGGTTGCTATAAATTCATCTGCGACCTTCTGATGAGGAAACTGCATTAATAGTTCGTATCCTTTCGTCAGCACATTCCTCCACGAATAAATTGTTTGTTATTGGAGAGCCGGGAACGCGGCGTTGAAAATAAAATACTAGCAGCCACTTTTGTTTTGGTTGTTTCTTATGTTTGCAGAACAAAGAAGACGACATTGAAAGCGATAAATTTTAATAGATAATTCATTCACCACATTCTGGAACATAATGCACGTTTCTCAATGCAAAGGGTTGTATTTTTCACGCTATTGTTAGACATTTGGAATAGTACTGTAATACGGTCACACAATTTGGCGGAAAATATTGGTCATAAAACAAAAGTTTATTTTTCCGTTGTTCCCGGTAAGGATTAAACCCTATGCTTGGAAGCGTTTTAAAATTGAAATCTAAATTTCAAGGCACATGTAGGGAGAGGTAGGGCGCAATCGAGCCATATTTTAATTCCAGTGGCGGCTAATGTTAGTGTTGCAGCGTTGCGCAACGACCAAAGTATTTCAAGGAAAACAAATATTAGCAGTAGTAGTAAAGAACAGGAAAAATTACTTTCTTACTCCCATACACTTTAAGTAACATATTTTTTACTTCTATAAAATCAATTAATCCATTTTAAAAGGCGAAAAACAATCCGTCACACACAGAGTTTCTAATTTACATTGCGTTGCAGCGAGCATACAACCAACGACCAGATTACTTCAGCGCGGCAATTGGACTGAATGTTAAGTCTCCTTTTCCCTATCTCAGTAGCTAAAGGCTCTGGTAATTGCAGTGCTTCTGCAAGAACACGGCACGGTTTACAGTGAACGAGAAGGTTTTCCGCGCTAAATAGGATTTCTGAAATTTATTTCACTACCAATTACAAGTGGAATTTGTTTTTATGCATTCATATTTTAAAATTACAGGACTACACTGAAGCAATATAATGACAATTTAAAAAACAGAAGTGATTGCAGAATTACAAAATAAGAAAGAAAATATGTAATAGAGTAGAAAACAAATGAAAGTAAACACGCATTTGCAAGTTAATTCTTAACTTATATAGATAATGAAGGCTTCTTGTACAGCAATTTGTGAATCAAATATTAATAAGTTAATGTATAGAATCTCTCTCCCCTCTGTAAATAGTATTTTAGTATATACATATTTCTTTTATATAATAAATTATGTACTCTTGATAACTTTGCACATAAAACTGTATGATGGGAAATGCCACATTGAATTTGGGGATAGTTAGCAATGCTCAGGGGCGCAGGGAAGAGGGGGTTCACCGGGTCCGGACCTCCCAAAAATTTCGAAACTCGACTAACATTTGTAGACTTTCTTATCGAATTATACTTGGTATTTTTTTAACAGAGAAATGATAGATGTAGTCTAAATATTTTATTTTACGCCTCATCATGTGCTCTATCTTTCCTTATAAAAATAATCGTTCTATCTTTTTTTAAAAAATATAGGTGACAGTCAGGGCCGGATCCAGGATTGTCTGAGGAGGTGCACCAATAACTACCAAAATAACTAATCACACTGAAACTCTTCAAAGTGATATGAGACAATATTCTTTACCCTGACAGCGCTGATGCATAGAACGGAGGAAAATATTTTAAAGAGGGTCGCAAGTGTTATACAAGGAAAAAAATGTTCTCTGCTCCTTGGTTCTGGGTTTTTCCTTATTTAACAAGTGTTACATTGTTTTGCTTACTGAATCATTTTCCTTCAACCTTCAGAAAATTGACTTAAACTACTTAAACTATTGCTTTTGCAAACTCCTGTTTCTTTTAAACACCAACCTGAAACATGATGGCAGAAAGGCTCGGAAAGTGTTGCTATTTTCACAGGTAGTTTCTCATTTTAGATAGTGTATATTTACAACAAAGGGGGGGGGGAGTGCACGTGCACCGGTCCATTCCTACTAAAACTGGCCCTGGTGACAGTAATTAACTTAACTACTTATCGTTTTTTCGGGTGGAGAATAAGACAGGTTCGATATTACATAGAGTATTGTACCCTCCTCAAATACTTTGGATCACTCCCAGCAAACATTTCTGGGTGTAGAACTGGCAATGCAGTTTGTTTTGCCGTTCTTCGACTTTTGGATTCTGTTATATGCTGATCCTACATCTGGAGGGTTTCAAATTATGCTTTCCAGAACGTATCACATTAATAATCATTGTCTCACCTCGTGTGGAAGTATATTGTGTTCATCGTGCATTGTTTACACCCAAGGCGGATGATTTGGAATGTAGTTTTTCTTTTACTCACGTTTGTGGGTTGGTGTATATGTGATATCTGTAATTCACATACCTCTTTTGTATCAGCTGTCTTTTCTGAATCAGCTGTTTTGGGTTTTAGTTATAGATTTAGTTGTGTGGTCTAATTTTGTAAATAACCTACAAATTCTGAATGAATTCTATACCATGTCTTTTGTAAATAACTTCCAAAAAAAAAAAAAAAAATGCCCAGCTCTCCACTGAGAAAAAAGTTGCAATTCAGGCTTAGACGAAACAAGAAAAGAACAATTCAAAAGAGTGTTTGAAAGAATATGGTTTAAATTCACAGGACACCTTACGGCAGCAATGTTGTTTGCCTTAGATATATTTCTACAACTTGTTTTAAATTTTCGTCTGTGAATAAAGTGTGTTCAATTTACATTTTTTTTATATAACAATAATCTCTACTAAGAATTGTCTTCAGTCTACGCTGCAGAGGAATCTGGATCACTGTCAGGGACTGGGTTTGCTAGAATGAATTGCTCCAAGAATTGAGAAAAAAATTATTTAGTAAATTTACAAAGCTTCTGAAGTTAATATTAACTGGACCTATGACGTCAGGAAAAGGAGACAGGCATTTTTCCACATCGAAAGAAAGGAATTGAATGTTCCAAGAAAGATTATTACCATTGGTTATGCTTTCCATCGAAAAAGACTTCATAATGGGAATACCAGAGTTCAACCAGCATGTATTAGACAAATTTACTCGAATGAAAGAGAGGGTAATGGACTTAGTAATTAAATAAGTTGACTAATCGGATAAAACGTTCTGCATTATTTGTTATTTTTAAAAAATTAGAATTGTATTTAATTTCACATGTCACATTCGTATCTCAAGTTATACTGATTAGTCAATTATTGCAGTTTATACCTTCTGTCTCCGATCGCTCGTACTGCAACACCGGAAACCACAATTCACCAACCGCCATTGTTTAAATCTTAATTATTACATATAGATAGCCTTTTTTAAAAAAGTGGTCCTGGTTTATTTTCCTTCGTTACTGTGAAATAACGCTTGGCTCCTCTCTGGAGCATGGCGTATGTGCATCTTCGCTCCCAAGCTACGTAACTCAGTAGTAAAAATACTGTATAAGCTCACACCCACTTTTTTGAATTTTAGTGATTAATTTAAAGACAATGGAGAATATCAAAAATGTAGAAAATAAGCCACGTAGAATCTACAAAATCCTTTTAAATAACCATTTCCAGTCCTTTTCTTATGGACAAGAAATTTGGGAGAGCAGCTTATGACGTCATAATTGTTGGCCAGTGAAATTTATAGACAGTACAAAATATCTTGAAAACAATTATTAGTTCATACAATAGGGTTTTGAAGATATCATCTGGCTTACTTTTTACATTTTTTATATTTCTGATTGTCTTCAAATTAAAATGATATGAAATGAAATCTTTAAGTTTTATGTTCCACGATTATGCCGGCTAGGCTAAAGGAGATGATGGTGATGAGAAATGAATGAAATGGTGGAATGACATAACTGGATGGAAACGGGACGACCCGAGAAAACCCAGGCACATGGTGTTTGTCCACCACTAAGATCACTTGGCGCAAGCTGGGATCGAAGAAAGGACCCCATGCACTAGAAATGAACGCTCGACCACTGAGCTACCGCATGTCTTTAAATTAGTCACCAACATTTAGAAAAACTTAGTAAAGAGCCATAAGCTGGAAACTTGAAATTTGAACAAGGTATACAATTAATGACATAAGGTACCACCAACGAAGGATTTTTGAAAATTCAAGGCGAAGAGGGGGAGGAAGTAAGTGTGACAATTACAATAATATATTGGTCCAAAAGTGTGGAAACACCCAAATAAACTTTAAAAGAATTGGAAAATAATACCGTAGGTTAGTAGGACAGGTGCACGCCATCTTTAAATTCGCCATTTTGAATTCACTTTCATTTTCTTAAGTGGAAACCATACGTTGTGATACCTTGTTCTCATTTAATATTTTCTCAAGTATTCATTGCTCTATTTGTTTTTGTTTTGCTTTATTACTTACCGTAATGAAATTATGACTATTTCTGGTTTGCTCGACGTCATTCGCACACCATACATTACTCCCAATTAAAGAATGTGTTCGATGTGTTGTCCATTCCATTGAATTGTCTGAATCATTCTTTTTTCCCATTCATTCAAAATCTTGCTCAAAATACTTTCAGGTATGCTTGCACACCTGTAGGTCCTTTACGTGGTCAATATTCCTAATTTTATGAGTACACAATGGATTTGTGATGTCTTCAAAGGTAAAAAATCTAGGGGAGCGAGAACAGGGAACTTGGTGGCCACTCTACCGATCCATGAGTTGGCAAACTGCACATTCAAATATACACGAGCACAGTTTCCATAATGCGGAGAGTACTATCGTGTTGTTGATAGAAGACAGAGATGTCCCATCTTCAGATGAGAAAGATGGTACATTATCTTCTTCCAATATTCGATGATATTTCATTGCTGTTAAGATACCGTTGATAAATAGAGGACCAACAACACAGGTCCCCCAAAAGCCACACCACACTATCACTTTTCCAGGAATGCAGCAGATTCTTCACATCAATGGGGTTTAGTGTGCAGCAGAAGCGAACATTCTGTTTGTTCACCTCACCAAAAATATAAAAGTTGGCCTCATCTGTGAATAATACGTCGTAGGCGAAACGAGAATTCTGTGTATTTGCTCTATTGCCCATTCTGCAACTTTCAAACGCCGATCGGAGTCATCCTCTAACAGGTGCTGATGCATTTGTAGCTCATGAGGGTGCCACTTATGCAGGGACAAAACATGCGTGTTGAATGTGCTACTAACACCACTTTCGTGGGACAAACAAGGAGTGTTTCTGTTTGGACTCTTGCTAAATGCTGCCAACAATGCTATTGGCCACGGACATTGTTTTCCTGGATTTCTTGATCAACTTGCTTACCGTTGTATGGCTAATAGGTGCCCTATCTGGATGATCGTGTTAAAATTAGCAGCAACGACTCTTGTGCTTCGGTATCCTGAATTCAAAATAATGTCGGTGTTCTAACTTCGTCACAGTCATGTTATCTTAGTCACCCGAAACGATATCAAGAAAACAAAAAAGAGTCATAAGTTCGTTATGGTAAATGATGAAGCGAAAACAAACACAACATTGAATTCTTGAGAAAATTTCAAAATAACTAGCTGAACCTGCGCTCTCTACACAGCGCATCCTTCACATATAAGCATGAATTTCCTTGTCGTTACTCACATCAGTACATGTCCCTTTACAGACACAACTAAAAGATGTCTTGATAAAAATCGGCAAGGAGTACCATAAAGGGGAGATTTTTTCGCTTACTTTTACAATATCTGACACCGTTTGTAAGATTTGAGCCTATTTTATGTTGGGGTTTCTAATTCATGTATGATCAGTGTTTTCTTTCTTCTCGCATAGAGTATGTTATAAGCAAAATACATTATACACGCAATTAATTATAATGTCAATGATATATAGTGTTCATTGAGCAAAACACTCCAAACAATAAAGATTCGTCTTAGACTGGAAAATGATTATCTTTTGTTTTTTTACTATTATTTTTGGGCATGAAGCAGACGCCTGAGAGATATGAAATGAAATGAAAATGTCTTTATTGAAGCGGGCGAGGTTCAGTCATGGCTGTTCTACCATCTAACCCTTGTCTAAAGAATACAACATTAAACATTACACATCAAAAGGAACGGAAAAAACTAAAAAAAAAAAATACAAGTAAAAGAATAAATCAGAAAACAAACAAGTCACATATGCAATAAAAAGTATCGATATTGTTGGATTTAGCTAAGTTGTTACATAAAACTGTACATGTCGTAAGTGCCAGAGGCCAGTCGCTGGGATTTAATCAAATGTGATTTTAATTAATATACTGCTCCTTATACAATTATGTATAGCAGGAATGTATAACTCGTAGGATATGATGCTTTTTAAACTGCTCCTTATACAATTATGTATAGCTGGAATGTATAACTCGTAGGATATGATGCTTTTTAAACATTTTAACACTTCCAGTGTAGCCTTAAGAATGTAATAAAGAACTAGGGACCATGTTTTTTTAAATATTCAATTACAACTGAACAATCTACACATTTTTTACAATCAACTAGTGAAAACGGCACGTTTCTAGTACTTGTGGTTTTCGAGATCTCAATGTCGAAAGGATTGGAGACAAACATATAAACCTAGCATCTAGTCAGCGCATAGTTCTGTTATGACCATGAATCTCCTTCTCATTGTGTATGCCTCCTTACACAAGTAAAGGATAGGAGGAGACTCACAAAGGAAGAGAATTGCTATGTATAGATGTTGAAGTGAATTTGTAGCAAATTTGTAGAAGTAATACGATGTCAAGTGGAATTTTGTTTTCAAATAAATCCATATTCGTCCGAGTATGCCTTATTGCGTCTCTTGGAGCCTTTCAAGTTGACAGCATGCAACAGGTTTTGTCATTCAGATTTAAGCAAAGCGCCTGCAATGTCAATAAACCCGCCATACGTAACTTCTACACTGGTTGCCTAATACCGTAGTTTCGGCCTCCAACAGTGTTAATCTTATGGGCTGAAAACGGCCCATAAAATGTTGAATAGAACAATAACGACACGGTTTTTGAAAATTTGAATGAGAACTCGACAATCTACACAAAATTTGGAATCGACCAATGAAAACAGCACGTTTCTATCACTTGTGGTTTTCGAGATCCCATTGTTGAAAGGAATGCGGAGAAACATAAACCTAGCATTTTAATATATAGACTAGCTGAACCTGCGCTCTCTACACAGCGCATCATTCATATATGAGCATGTATCTCCTTGTTATTCCTCACATATGTACATGTCCCTTTACAGACACAAGTGAGAGATGTCTTGATAAAAATTGGCAAGAGATACCATAAAGGGGAGATATTTTCGATTAGTTTTTCAATATCTCGCACCGTTTGCAAGATTTGAGCCTACTTCCGGTTGGAGTTTTTAATTCATGTATGATCAGTGTTATCTTACAGTCCAGACAATAAAAATTCAACTTACAGTGGAGGAATGGTTATCCTTCGTTTTTCATTATTATTTGGGCATGAAGCAAACACCTGAGAGGTATGCAACCCCTTATACAATTATGCGGCGTTGGAATGTAAAATGCTTAGGATATGATGCTTTAGTTTTTCTTTTTTAATTTCAACACTTCCTGTGTACCCGTAAAAATGTAATAAAGAAATAATGGACATGTTTTTTTAAATATACAATTAGAACTGGACAATCTACATAAAATTTGCAATCGATCAGTGAAAATATCATCTTTCTAGAGCCTTAGTTTTTGAGATCTCATTGTCGAAATGAAAAAAATGAAATGAAATCTTTGAGTTTTAGTTACCACGGTTATGCCGGAGACGGTGATGCTGAGTAATGAATGAAATGGTGGAATGAAGAAAGTGGGAGGAATCGGGAAAACCCCGAAAAAACCCACACACACTGTGTTTGTCCACCACAAAGTTCACTTGGTTGGGGCTGGGATCGAACCCGAGACCCCAAGCACCAGAGGTGAACGCTCTACCACTGATCCACCGCGCTCCAGATGACACCTCCAACCAAACGTCATCATATTTGAGTGAGTGCTCAACAACATCTAGTAACATGGAGACCGAGACCAGCGACAAAATACCACCATCTAAACCAGTTGTTCACTCTTTTCTGCTTACTAATTACGATACGAAATAGACTGATCTAATGCAAATTTACCTGCGTCTACTTAAGTATGTTCCACACTCAAACGTTAAACAGCTTATACCTACCATGAATGGTATTATTATTTGCTCGACCGATCCAAACATGGCCTTTACACTTCGAATCACCTACTCTTTCGAGATCTTCGGCGCCTCTGCTAACATTCAGAAGCTTACATCGAATCAGGGAAAGCAGCCTCCACCTCCTCGCAAATTTCCAGCTCTGTCTGTCGTCATCCGAGGAGTCGATCCACGATATACAGATGCCCAGATCGCTGACGAACTAAAACTTCATTGGCCATTCAATCATTACATGCATGCATCATTACATACATTCGTAAGAACACATCCGGATCAACTTACATGGTCCGTGTTCTCATTAATAGTCAAGAGACGGTAGACGACTTCCTTAGTAATGGTGCATACATTTTCTTAAAGAAACATCAAGTGGAACCTTCTCGCTCACCTCCCCCTCTGTTGTGAGCGCTGCCAGGCCTATAATTCTCACCATACTAACGATTGCAGGAACCCTTTCAAATGCGGTTATTGTGCTGGCCCCCATTCGACTAAGTCTTGCACTAATCTAAATACTGCACCTCAATGTTCTACCTGCCCAGATCAGCATCTCACATACAGTTACAAATGTAAGGCTAAACCCGCGGCAGACTTACTCAAACCTGAATTCACTGTTCCCATCCGGATACATAATACTGATTCTACCACACCACCTCTCAGCTCGGCCCACCAACCGATTACCATCGATCAATTTTTGGCATTTCTTACAGTCACTTTACAGAATATTCATCCTTTCCTCCATCTGCACATTCTCCAACAAGTACAACTCGCCGCTAAAACCATTCTGCATGTTAATTTCACTGACACCTATTCCAACAACTGCACACTTTTGTTCTACTATTCATGAATCTGCAGTATAATCTCTTTCACCATCTACCTTCATTTCTCTTCACTATGCACGTTCACTTTTTATTTCTGAACATTCGCTCCCTTCATAAACATAAGCCTTTGTTCGAACAGCTGCTCCTTGAGGAACACGTCCATTGTTTTCTGCTTAATGAGACATTCCTCGCGCCGAAAAATTTCCTTTAAAATTCTATCCTATCATCTTCTTCACCATGATAATGCCGTCCCAGCTCGCCGTGCCAATGGCGGTGTAGCTATTGGTTTTCCTCCATCTATTTCTCATCGCTTACGTACTACTGGTGACCGAATGCTGGCTGAACATCTCATTTCCACTTTATATTTCAAACAATGCTACATCCTGACCCGGCCAACCTATTCCTCTAAGTTTTTTTCAATATATATCAGACCACTTTCGCAGTTACATTATCATGGCCGACATTAACTACCACAGCCGTTCCCATCACCAACAGCTCACTTTTCTCCATTATATTCAGACCCACACGACAGAATTCTTTCACAATCTCCATAAACCGACACGACCATCCTCCAATACAACCCCAGATATTGTCATAACTTCACCCAATCTTCTTACTAAGCTTATCTTGACTGTACTTGATCCTTTGGGGAGCGATCATGACCCTGTCAAACTTACTCTTCAACATAAAGGACTCCTGAATTACCTCAACCAGCTCCTCCCCGTTCAGTAGCACGTTTCGATCGTGCAAATTGGCCAAAATACAGAGAATTTCTTTCCAATAGGCTTGAATCTGTACCAGCTCCTACCACAGAAACAGAACTCTTATCATATCCTGCATACCATCACCGACAGTATACGCCAGACATCCTCTCTATTTATTACTCAGACCCCAATTACTTCCTACAGACCTAAGCTGTCGCCACAATATCTCCCTTTAATACGCCGCTCCCGCCAGTTCTACCGAGATTTCACTCACACAGGAAGCCTGGAATCGCTTCGGCAACATCGCCAATACCAACGGGCAGTCCATAATTACATCATTGCATACAAGACTAGAAACTGGATAAAAGCTTGCAATAATCTATCCGATACAGCACACCCCACACAATACTGGAAAAGATTTCATCAGCTCACCTGCAAAACCACCCGCACATTTTACCCACTAATTCTTAACGATACGCCCTTACCCACTGACGAAGAAAAAGCCAATGCTTTTGTTAACCAACTTCAAGACGTCTTTACGCCCCTTGGACCTACTCTCTTCTACAGCTCGACTAAATCTTGACTCGCCCTCACTTCAACCAAATGTTCAACATGTTCTGCCAGACGATTCGCCGTTGACAGTTCCTATCACCGTCACAGAAATTACCACTATCGTTGCCCGTAAACGTAATACAGCTCCTGGACTGGACTCAATCACATACCGTCATATCAAAGAGGGACCTACATTCTCCACTATCTTTTATCTCTCATTTTCACATTCATTCTTCGCACTGGGTTTATCCCTAACAATTGGAAAACATCCAAAACTTTAATGTTCTTTAAACCGAACAAATCAGCTCCATCTGTGTCCTCATATCGACCTATTCAACTCACCCTTGTTTTCAGTAAGATACTTAAACGAATTCTAGTATCACGCCTCCATACACATCTTGCCGATCGCAACCTCATTCCCATACATCAAGCAGGATTCCGACCGAATTACAGCATTAATGATCAACTGCTACGTCTTACCACATTCATCACTGCTCAGTTTAACCAATCCAGGCCTTCCTGTCGCGTCCTTTTCGATTTAGAAAATGTTTGTGATAAAGTCTGGCATCTAGGCCTTCTATACGAACTATTTTCCTTTAGACTTCCATTCTGCTATATTCGCTTCGTCTACCATTTTCTCTCTAGCCGTCTCACTTACGTTTCCAATAATTATACTCTCTCTCACCCTGTGTTTATCCACTCGTGTTCCCCAAGGCTCTGCCCTCTCGCCTCTGCTTTACTTACTGTATGTTGCAGACTTTCCTGCCCTTCCTCCACATGTCAGTATATTTCAATATGCAGACGATACGGCTTTCTTGGCGATAGGTAATACTATTCAACATATTAACCGCATCTTTCAAGCGGCCATCAATGATTTCCTTCAGTGGTGTGAAACGTGGCGTCTCAAACTTAATGCAAGCAAGACCCAAGCAATAGTCTTTCTGCCAACAGGTTAGTCCGAGCATCTTTGTCCAGGTTAGTCCGTCCGCTGTTTGCTGACCTTCTTTCGGCTCCTTTACCTGTCGGCACGCCGCCAGCGTTTCGGCGTCTTTCCGACAACATTTAGCGCGGTCGGGCCGTCCGCTGTTTTCCGTCTTCTTTCAAAATGTTTGTCAAGGATCCTCTTGTACTTGTAATTTAGTTTTAAAAATTTACTTCTCATACACCCTTTACGTGCAGTCCCTTTACAACATTTATTTTCATGCATTTACCTTTTTTATGGTCGGCACGCCGTCAGCGTTTCGACGTCTTTACAACCATCATTTGACGATGTCGTTCCGTCCGCTGTATGCCGACTTTCTGCCGTCTACATTTTCATAAGACATATTTAATGGAATTAGTGTCCATCCTCAAAAAAACCTTCGGACAGTTTCAATTTTTAGTTCATCATTAAAGAACATACAGGCTCTATTCATTTTCGAAAATTCTACTCGTTGCCGCTTGTACGCCATATTGAAACTTCCGCCGACGTCGTTTTTCAAGAAATTGCCGGCAGTGTCTTTTTGCAGTCGTCGTCCGACTGTTTCGAGAAAGCTTTATACGAGGAAAATATAAGCCCTAATTCGTATTTTAAAGCAACAAATTAACTTCTAACTCTCTTTTCTTTTGGTGAACGACTCTGATTTTGCTCGTTACGGTCGAAAATCGCGCGGACAGATCCCGGTGTCCGGTGCCGGCAATCCGACCGCGGCATCTGGTCGGCATGGATAAATTGTTCGACTGTAGGCGGCACAATCCTGATGGGGATGGGGCGGGACGAACATTTTTTTGTGATTGAGGAATGTAATGCAGAGTTCCTTATAAATTTAACGAAATTTTATGTAAGGGGATACTTTAAAGTAAAGTGAAGTAAGAAAACGATTTATTCAAAATTTACATCAAACTTCCATATTTTCTATTTCTTTTTTAGTACAAAGAAATTACATTTTTATTAGAAATGTGTCATATTTAATAGTTTTAGAAATATGTGCTTTGTTATATTTAAGGAATACGAACGTACCATTTCTTTAAAAGAAGTTTGGTTTAGCTAAACTCTCTTATATAGTTATCCCGTCTGTCTGTCCGTCCATCCAGGGAATTTTTACACCCCCAACACCCCCTCACACCCTCCCTGTAATAGACAATATCCCCCTGGCAAAACAGTTCGATACCCCCCAAAGCTTATGTTATTACTATCATCGGTACCAGAAATGTAAAATATAGCCCAATAAATAATGTCATGGTGATAGTCTTCTAGTAGCTGGCATGAAACTCAACAATCTAAATATTAGCTTGAATAGCTTCAATCTAAATATTAAGTTTTGATTTTATATTTTTATTTCTCTACTCAAGAAATTGTGTGTAGGTCTGCACTCAAGGAACTGTTTTAAAATCATGTAAACAAGCCATGTTAGAAGTTAAATCTGATACCAGAACGATGTCAAAGCTGGCTCACTATAATTAATAAAATAAAAGTGATTAGGTAACTCCAAAAGAGCAGTAGGAAACTAAAAATATATCCGTGATAAGCTGGCGCTCAGGTGGTGGTGGCGCACACAGGCTGTTCCGTCAAGAGCAGCATTGTAAACTACACTTGTTTCATTCATTCGATAACAGAGTTTAAAACAAGAAACAATGGTGTCAGAGCATGTCTGTTAGATGAATGGGCGGAAGAATTTGTAAAAAGCACACCACCTTTTGTTAGTTCCTGTGTCTTCAGATTCATCTAGGGAAAATTCAAGAAAACATGACAAAAGTAAAGAGCATATATGTGCGGTACAGGCCTCATTGCAAAGTGTCAGTGTTGCTACTCAAGTTCATCAGCAGTTTAACATTCAGCGTGAAGGTATATTGGTGGTAAATAAAGATTTGTTCAAAATCGCGTATTTCCTGTTTTCCGAAGAAATACCACATACATCCAAATCGAGTACAGTGGCGTCGCTAGACCATTGAGGAACAATAAAGCAGCATATAAGAAACCCACGAGAGAATGCACATTACTTGTCGCATTACTCTATTACTTCTACTCTAGAATCTTTTGGTGTTGCCATCACTGAATCTACAAAAGCCAAGAATTAGTAAATTCTCTCATGGCACAACGAGTGCACAGATATAAATGGAAAATAAATTCTGAGTATTTGTATACGTTACATAGAACCTTGCAAAGTGAAGACGACCTTCGTTTGTGCTGTTCCAGTTCAGTATACTAAGGAAAATGCATCAAAGAGACAATTATTCAAGAAATACATAAAATAGGGCTAGTACTACAAAACTGACTGATGTGGCTTTTGATGGTGCTTTAAATTTCAGCGGTGAAAAATCCGGAGTTCATGCACGTCTCAAAGAAGATTCGCCTAGATTGATTTTCATTCATTGCAGAAGCCATCTTTTGCAACTGGCTTTGATAAGGGCGTGTGGAACATCAAAAGATATCAAAAGGGTTGTAAATGTAACGAATAAACTGTACACAACATTTCGTGGGAGTCACAAGCAGCTGAAAGGTCTGACAAAGCAGTGAAATCTTCAATAGACGCTACTTCTTACAAATTGGTGCAACCTGCTTCCACTAGGTGGCTTTCATATGATAATCAAACATTATGCTGCAATAGGCCTATGCATTGCGTTAAAGCATATCTATGTTGATCCAAAAGACATGTCATCAGATGCTGGTGGACTACTGCTGCAACTAAGAAAGACATCGACAACTTTCACACTAGTAGGTCTACTCTTAAATACAGTTTTGCAAAACTAAGCAAAAGTCTGTAAATGTCAAGGTGGAAATGATGTGGTTATAGTGCTGAAGTTGGTAGAAAGTATAATTGCACATTTGAAAGATATCACTTTTGAAGAGATTTCAGAGCATGCTGAAAGTGTTGTAGGAAAGGCAAAATCTGAGGGTGTGAGAATGGAAGAAAACTTGAAACCCCATGAACTCAAGGCTCTTCTCTCTAATTACAAATCAAAAATTATCAGCAACATGAAGGAAAAGTTTGATGATCTCTCAAACATCTGTCTCATTTCTGTGATGTGCCCAAAAACATCCCCGACTCAGCTGACTTAATTGAAGTGGCCAGTATTTATAATGTTAACAAACCTGAACTCGAACTAGAGTTTTATAAAAGAGTTCCTGCCGATCCTAACATTATCATCCACCAAAAACTCTTGGATCTTGCCTTGCCTTCATCCACCAAAAACTCTTGGAGTAGCAAGTGCTCTTCTATTACTTCCCTTGGGCACAACAGAAGTAGAGCGTTCATTTTCTACAATGAACAGAGTGTTATGTTCAGAACGATGTCGACTTAGTGTGAACATGTAAACGATTTGATGAAAATATGTACAGAAGGCCCCTATATTCTTTATACACGCTCCGGTTCAAGGAAAAGAATAAAGGCTAAATGAACAGATAGATAAAGCTTCCAACATCTGGTTAAAGCAACCTCAATGCATAAAGATACGTGAAGAATGAATGAACGTGGTACAACTTTGGTTTTGGTAGTACAAAGATATGTATGAGGGTAAGTATATTTCTGTGTGTGCATGAGAGTGATAATAACAAAATGTGTTCATACAATAGCAAATAAAAGTGAAAAGAGAGTATTTTGCTTTTCTCCTATTCATAACTAAAGCAAATAATGCAATCCTTTGCCAAAGTTATGCTAAATTTGTAATGCGTATGTGGTATTAAGAAAAGATACGCTTAAGAATTCTTTTACTTAATACATATAATTGCAATCTACATCCCCTCTCCAATTCATTACACCCCCCTGAAGAAAATTTCTGGTAAATACGCTGCGTCCGTCCGTTGGGGAAACAAAAAAATTTCAAGAACTACTTAATGGACCCTATCAATATTGACCAGAATGTAAAAGGTCGAAAGTTAGATATAGAGTTTGTTGATGGAGATGATATTCAGGCCGTAAGTGATAAAAATCAACCATTTCTAGTTTTAACATTGATCGGGCCCGTATTTAGGTAAGTGCTATTCTGTGCTTGAGCTTAGGGTGGCAGAATTTAGGGAGCGGGGAAATTTTGGATTGTTTTACAGATTCACTATAGAGTAATATTTGAAACTAGCAAACCGCAGTCCTGTGCAAACGGAAGAAAATATGTTAACTTGTTTAAATCGCTGTAATTACAATAGTTAATAATTAGCTAGCTTATCTGATTATTCTTAAATAGTCATCCTCTTCCACCTCTACCTCAAGGGGTGAGGATGAACTTCAGCATCATGAAACCTGATACCGTTAAACTCAGTGATCTCGAAAACTATGAATTCAACACTAATATCTGTGGTTTTCGATTACTTTTAAAATCTCGCTCCCTCCCTGCGGATTGCAGTATGGCCTTGAAGTTGAGTTGGAACAAAACTGTCACTACTCATCTCAGCTACCCCCAAAACTATGAATTCAACTCTAATATTGGTGGTTTTTGATTAATTTTAAAATGTCCCCATGTTATTCTTACGAGAACTTTGTACCCCGCATCTCAGCTCAGGTTTGACCTAGTTACCTGAAACAGGTCATTTGGATCATTTCTCTGAGAGCTTTAAATCATACTAAAATTTCATATTTCTACCCAGTGGCGGATCCAGGATGTGATCAAGGCAGGGGCTAAACCATAGTTTGTCGCTTTATCCAGTGTAAAGCAGGATTGAAGCCCATTTTATCCAGTGCATACTTAAGCGTCAATGGAGGAGGACTATAGCCCCTATAGCCTCCCTTGGATCCGCGCCTGTTTCTACCTATGTTTCTCGAGTTGAAAAGCGCTACAGACAGACAGCTTATTGTATTATTAATATTATTATTAAGTAATCTGCCTTTTGATAGGTCCTGGGACGAATGAGGATATTTTTTTTCTTTTCTTCTTCTTAATTTTCAGTTTGGGTCTGGAAACGTTATATAATGTTATTTCCATGTATCTCGATTTTCAGGTTCCTCTTTTAACTCCCAATATTTTCTTCTATTTTTCAAATCATCGATCACTTGTGTTCTTCTCCGTCCTATTCATTGCTTTCCTTCCATCTCTCCTTCTATGGTTGTATGAAGAAGATATTTGCCTTGCAAGATGTGTTCAATCCAATTGGATTTTCTACGAAGGATGGTGGCTAGAAGCGTCCTCCTCTCACCTATCCGTTTTAAAACATCTTCGTTTGTTACTCTTTCTGTTCGTTTTATATTCTCCATCTTCCTACATCATCACATTTCGAAGTCCTCTAAATATTTCTTCTGTAACTTCCGTAATGGCCAAGTCTCTGAACCATAAAGTCCAATACTCCATATATAGCACTTGACCAATTTCTTCTTTAGTCCAATATTAAGGCTGCTAATTAAAAGTGACCTTTTCTTGTTGAATGCTTCTTTGGCAATGGCAATTGTCGACCTGATCTCTTTGGTGCAGTACATGTCTTATATAGATGCTATTAAACCATTACTGACAGTGAATAATGTAAACAATTATTTTTCTTATCATTTATCACCAATAATTATTGGTGTCTCACAGTGACGCCACCAATGGTAACCTACCTTCCGGCAGAACACATCATAATCATCATTGAGAGGATTAGGCCATTTAAAATTACGTTGTACCTTTCGTAACTTGTAATATCTAAACTGCCACTCAACAAGAGCTGGTATCATTGCAAAATCACGGCTTGTTTCCTTGTTTGAGATAAGTTTGTGCGAGGGAGTGGGGGGCGGCAAATTATTTAGAGCACAGGGGCGCGCAATATATAAATACGGGCTTGACGTTGATTACTATAGAACGAAAACGGTATTAGATAGCGAGAAGTGGTTTCCTGTAATCGATTAAACGATCCAAGAAAACGTTTCATCTCTAACTCTCTACTAAAACAGTAAGTGATAGAAATCCACTCGAACTTCTAATTTCAATATTGCACTGGGAAAACAAACATATGTGGCGCACGTAAAATCGTATGTTATATTTGTAAAGCCTGTAGTTTTTGGACTTGATGTACAACAAACGTATAACTGAAAACGCGTATTTTATAATACTTTCTGTATAAGTGTTCCAACTGTACGTACTTTCCGTATGAAACAATATAGGCGGTCAGGATCTCACATACAAATGGACGTATATAACATGTAGCTGAGGATGGTGACATACATATATGTATGAAATATAAGGAAGACTGTTAGATATCAGACATCCTGCAACGGCATGATGTAACATCTAAGGGCAGTGACTAAGTAGCGGATATACGGATAACGTATGCTCCGTACTGATTTCTGTAGTAAGCAAAAGGATTCCGTATATTTGTACAATATATCGCTATCCGGAGAACGGATTTTTCTCAGTGTGGTCTACATAGAGCAAAAACAGTAAGAAATAGAAAGAAGCAGTTTTTTTAAATCGATTTAGCGTTCTATTGTCTTTGAACCATCTACTCAAACCAGAAGTAACAGAAATCAACTACTTCCAGATTTAACGGTAATCACTATAGAGTAAAAACGGTAATATATAGCGAGAAGTGAGTTTCTGCAGTCAATAAGTGTCCCAAGAATATTTTCCATCTCTATTCATTTCTGTACTAAAACTGGAAGTGATAGAAATCTACTACCACTTCCAGTTTATATATTGAAAAAGTATCACACCATACAAACCCAACTCCTTTACTTGCTACACGTGATACTGCTATTTGTAATAAACACTATTAATAATAA
This sequence comes from Thermobia domestica, assembly GCF_964235325.1. Taxonomy (NCBI): domain Eukaryota; kingdom Metazoa; phylum Arthropoda; class Insecta; order Zygentoma; family Lepismatidae; genus Thermobia; species Thermobia domestica. Next base: position 50,711 of record NW_027656171.1, read on the forward strand.
TGTCAGAAGTAACATCCTAATATATCGAAACAATTTTCAAATTCGCTCGTGATATCATCATTAAATACAAATTCTGATACTCTATCAAATAAATAAAGCAAATGAAACGCCATTTAGTAGAAGCAGATATTCCTAAATTAATTAGATATTTCTGTTTTGGACTTCCGCCATTTATCACTTCTTTCTTAAACCTGCTTTCGGAACGTTTTCCAAAATAATTCACTTGAAAGACATTTCCATGTAGGCACAGCTGAAGGCAATAATTAAAGGTATTTGTGTGCTATAAGCTGTAAATGTTCTATAAATACGAGAATGAAAATAAACGTGAATTCCATATTCTTTGCTTATAAAGTTACGGGAGTCAACGGAGGTAGTGAGGAAGAAGAATTCCGTTCGTCATTCATGTATATACATACGTAAGCGTTGAAAGAAGCGAGCATGTGAGCATACGTAGGTCTTCCTCACAATCAGATGTTTCATAGATTGCTTGTGGTCTGAAGAGGGCGTGTATGCGTCTTCTTAGTCAAGGTTGTAGGTACTATTCATCAAAGATTATGTTGTTCCTTTTCTTTATGCTTATGTGTTTTAAAAAAATTAAATCCACGATGACTAAGAGAAATTGAACTTTTAAAAATATAAAATAGTGACGTAGCTTGCATATCTATTTCAAATTCGAGAAGAAAGTGAGAAATATTTTTATCTCATCTTCACTCTCTTTTAACTGATGAGTTTTAATTAAACAGGTTTTACAAAGATCTCTACACTGAGATTATTGTGTAATTAACAACGAATGAAAAACACGAATAGTTTTAGAGTTTTTTTTGTTTGTTTTGTTTCCTTTCGTCATGTACTTCGATAAATGCTTTTCGTTAAAATCACTCTTTTTTTTTAATTTTAAAGAATAACTTAAAAACATTGAAGAACGTCAAATATTTAGGAAGTGATCCAGGTAGTATTCACAAAATACTAACATTTGTAATGCATGAACTAATAAACTGCCTTAAACACCTTTCGTATGGCACATATATTTGGATGCCCAACTATTATGACGTCATAATTTGCACTCTGAAATTTTGAGTCTGTAAGAAAAAGTTTGGGAACGTTTATGAGTTTATTAATTAGCATTTTGTAATTGCTACCCGACGCACTTTCTACATTTTGATATTCCTTGTTGTTTTTGTTATTTAATAATTTTTAAAAGTGGTATTAACTTAGAAAAGAACCTCAATTCGACATTCCTTGCTCTTTTTAAGTTATTCACTTTGCGTTGAATTTATGAACACTTTGGATTGAAAATTTTGTGAACTACTTAAGTTTAGTCAATTTCGTGATATTTCTTATGCTACTTCCAAAGATGAGGAAGATGGACTTACTCGCTCTTCTCAATTATGAAGTTACTTGTTCTACATAATTTTGTTTTAAATTTTTAGTAACGGTTTTTAACTTAATTTTTAGTAACGGTTTTTAACTTTTGCTATTGAAAATGTCAACAATATCAACATGTACGTATAGTAGTTGTGTTATCTTCCACATGTAACAACAACATATTATAATTTATCGATTCATTTTACAAAATTATTTCCTATATGCACACTTAACTATCCTATTGCGACTCTGTGTGTGTGTCTATGTAACGCTAACTATTCGTTTTGTTCCAGCAACCTGAACTGCGAAGAGTAGCTAACTAACTGTATTACGCCGTATAAAAAGTACTGAGCAGATCGAAAAACCAACAACAATTTATTTTGTGTATAATTAGTATGTAAAACTCTATGTATCATTATAATTATAAAATTTCATTGTAAAACAAAAAGTTATTCAATAAACTTTTAAAAGTGGGGTTAGCATAGCAAAGAACCTCAATTTGATATATCTATATACATATATCTATCTATCTATCTATCTATCTATATATATATATATATATATATATATATATATATATATATATATATATATACAGGGTGTTAATGAACTATACCGACAAACTTTAAGAGGTGATTCCTCACATCAAAATAAGAGAAAAAGTTCATATGGACCTATGGCGAAAAATGCATAGTTTCAGAGCTAAGGCTGTCCAAAATCGTGAAAAAACCAAATTTCAAGAGGCCCTATTTCGAATTCGAGAGACTGTGGATGGTGGTCCTCATCAGCGTAAAGAAAGTCACGCATACGAAATCCAAAAATGCGTATTTCATTAATGTTCAATGGGTGTACGGATTATATTCTGCAGGGTGAAATTCCCAGACATGCCATCAACAGAATTTTGAAATATGCTCTGACTTTATGATTGGTCCAAAGTAGGCAAACGGAAGGCTTGATAGCAATGAACACGGAATCCTTTAGCGCGATGTCTGAAGTGTTAAGGATCGTCAGCAGCACGATCTCTCGTATTCGGAAAAACGCATGGTGCGATGTTTTCTTTCACGCTTATAAGTGAAGAAAACGTGAAATATACCGTGACGAAATATATATCATCACACGTTACTGCGAACACAAAGAAACATGGAGCTGTCGGTTCCTAACACTTCCGCCTTTCCTCAGAAGCATTGGATGACCATTGTTGTCAAAGTTTACCTCCTGCCTACTTTGGACCCTTCTTAAAATCAGGGTATATGTGAAAACTGTATTGAAAACATATCTGAGAATTACACCGTGTAAAGAATAACCTTTACACCTATTGTCAATTGATGAAATATGCACTTTTGGATTGTATATGCCTGGCTTCCTTTACGCTGATAAGAACCACAATCCACAGTCTCTCGAATTGGAAATAGGGCCTCTTGAAATTTGGCATTTTCGTGATTTTGTACAGCCCTAGCTCTGAAACTATGCAATTTTGGCCATAGGTCCATACGAACTTTTCCTTTTATTTCGATGTGAGGAATCACCTCTTAAAGTTTGTCGGTATAGTTCATTAACATCCTTTATATATGTATTCGGTATGAAGTCAAATTCAACAAGTAATTGAAATATTGCAGTATAGGTATACGATTATTGTATTATCGATCTATTTATTATTTAGCAACAAAAATGCATACACAACTAGAAGAACACTTACAGTACCCTGGAATGTTGAATAACAGGTTGGAAAAATAGAGTGACACGTAGAGTTTAACTATAGCGTCTTTTATCCAATACCTTGCAAGAGCTATGGAATTTATAGTAGTGCAGAGCTGTGAATTTGAAGCCCTAAGCACAATATTAGTTATTTAAATTAAATTTACTTTAAAATATGCACAAAATAAATATTTGTGGTTCCGTTCATGCGTTCACTAACCCTACAAGTTGAAAACTAGAAAGTGAACCCATTGTTTTGTAGCAGATGTAGCTAGCTCCACTAGACTTTCGATTTTTTAAAAAATAATAAAAATGTTGATTATTCCTAAGTGAAGTACTCCCTAACCAACATTATCTCAGAGCATAATGCACGCAGGTGATTGGGTTCATTTATGTAGGTCTAATTACAAAATTTTAAAAATTGTTCTGTCGTGTATTCTTCGAAATATTCTGTTTCCTCGAAGTTTCGTGAAAATTTAGAAGTACAGAGAGATGGGTCTTGGGTCCAAACGTTTATGTGAGTTACATTACCTACTTCTACCACTACTGCAACTATTTGAAATTTGACGTGGATATGGGTGACAACCGAATGTTTGTTTATGGGATTTAAAAGTTCGTAAAGTATATTAAACATATGGATAAATATCAATTTTAAACAAAATTAGTTACATATATTATAAATCAATAACACGTTGAGCTTCGTGCGAAAATGATTGAAATTTCGAAGTTTATTACGAATTTATAATCGGAGAATGATACCTGTAAAAGGGGTTATAGCCTAAGTATTCATGCCTCTTAAGGAAATAATATACACTTCATTTCTTATTTAGATCTAAAGCTCACTGATATGGGAAAAGAGAGATAAAAATGATAACAAACTTTTCGTATATATACATACGAAAAGTTTGTTATCATTTCGTGTACATATATATATATATATATATATATATATATATATATATATATATATATATATATATATATATATATATATATATATATATATATATATATATATATATATATATATATATATATATATATATTGTTACACAGTTGTGCCTCGAAGTCCTAAGCCGGACTCCAAATTATGGGGCGAGACGCCCGCGCTTTTCAAATTGTGTGTGTAGTAAGGAAAAGAGAGATAGGTAAAACGGAGTCGGTTGAGGTTCAGATCGAATTAGCGACCTGATGCCTCATTGACACCAATCCAAACGCATGTATTAGTGGTATGACCCTAGCTTTGATTTTACTCAGATCACAGGGCTGGGTCCTAAATGCAATATTTAGGGAATACCACGAAAGCAATAAATACATGAAATCTATTAGGTAGTTAAAACTAGGTGTAAAATATAAACGGTAAAAATAATTGTAAAATAGAAATTTCCATCCCGGCGTGATAGAGAAAAAAATCATAGAAAACCTAGAAGTCTTAACCACTAATGAGCATGCGCGTGAAGAAGTCTCTCCCATGCTCGATGAGGCTCGTGACGTCGCCTTCGAGCTACGTCAGAAACTGGCAGAAATGCGTGGGACGTAACGCCTATATAAACGAGGCTTGTTCGCCACTCCGGTTGATTCTGAAGTCGACGATCATCGAGTGTGTGTGCTCCCCAGATCCGGACGCTTAATAGAACAACAGGTATGTGATTATTTTTTCTAAGTTCCCCCTTCAACTAGAGATGAGCACTTTGAGATTTGTAGTAGCACTTTGAGAATGTTTAATAACGAATACGAAGTCCCTTCAATCTGAGACCCAAATTCCCTCTTCGAGACTTAATAGTTTTCCCTTCGGGCCAATGCAAGTTGCGATGCACGAAGTTCATGTTTCACTATTTTCAATAAATCGCGGTTTAGCATAAATCCTTCTAGCATCCATTGAGTATTATAGGGGTTGTGCTCCCACTTAGATGATGTAGTATAACTTCCAAGTTGTAATTCCAAGTATCCGATTTTGTTATTTGGTCTAGGAATTAATTCGTGCGGTTTTTAATAAAAATTGAAGCTTTATTTCAAAAACAAAGTAAATGAATACGTTAACAAAAATATTGTCCATCGCTAGCCACTACTTTCTCCCATCTTTCAGACAATTTACGGATTCCGTGTCGAAAGAATTCCTCATCTTTTGACGCAATCTAATCAAAGATCCATTTTTCGATATTTTCTGAAGAAGTGAACCGCTGTCCAATCAAATCGTTATTCATGCAATCGATCAAGTAGTAGTCAGACGGAGCAGTGTCTGGTGAATATCGCGGGTGGAGTAACACTTTCCATCCGACATTTTCCAAATAGGTTTTGACCGGTTTTGCGACATGTGGTCGAGCGTTATCATCTTGATAAATAAGTTTATTATGCCTGTTATTCCATTCTGGTCGTTTTCAGGCCAGAGCTTGCTTCAAACGCATTAATTGTTGTCGATAGCGGTGTCCATTAATAGTTTCACCAAGTTTCAGAAGTTCATAGTACACCACACGTTTCAAATCCCACCATATATACAGCATAACCTTTGCACAATGAATATCTCGTTTCGGTTGTGAAGGACCTGGTTCACCTTGCTTCACCCAGGCCTTTTTTCGTTTATTATTCTCGTAATGAATCCACTTCTCATCACCAGTTACAATTCGATGCAAAAATCCCTTCCTTTTCTGTCTTTGAAGCAGCAATTCGCAAACAGTTTTTCTTCTTTCAACGTCTTTCTTTTCAATTCATGTGAAACCCAATAAGACATCTTTTGAATCATTCCTATGGCTTTGAGACGTTTGGAAACTGTTGTTTGCTCAACTCCAAATGCTTCTGCAAGTTCGTCCTGCGTTTGACACGAATCCTGATCAAGCAATGCTCTCAATTCTTCATCTTCAAATTCTTTTGGCTGTCCAAATTGCTTTTGGTCTTCCAAGCTGAAATCACCACCTTTAAACCGTGCAAACCACTTCTGACACGTTCGCTCAGCTAGAGCATGGTCACCAAACACTTCCACTAAAATATGATGACTTGCGGTAGCACTTTTCTTCATGTTAAAGCAATGAAGAATAACTCCCCGCAAAAACACTTTATCAGGCACAAAATGCGCCATTTTCAGTTGAAGAAAAAATGTTGTTGTTTCCGCTTCAAGCAACTGACATATACTAAACAAGATGCTCAATGACAGTAGTTTTCAACGCATGTTTGGATCAACGAAACTATGGGACAATAAGCTAGTTACGCCATCTTTTGTAAAACCGCACGAATTAATTCCTAGACCAAATAAATTCATCTGTATTTCTATTTTTTTTATTTTTTTTAATAAAACGAAAAGTGAAATGGTCTCTTTGATTTAGTCAAGCTATCCCACCTAATCAGATTCAACTCACAGTCTTCATGTGTTACCTGGGTTTCGATTCCTAGTACCAAGCTCTACCACTAATAGTGCTCTTTCTCATCATCTTCGAACCAGTAAGCTAAAGACGTTTTCGAGACCGAGGCTAAAAGGGAGTTGGACTCCGAACCAACTTTGTAATACTGGGTGGAGAGTGAAGAAGTGATCTCAATTAAGATATCACAAAAGAAAGTGTACACAATTGCTACGCCAATCTCAGAACAATCAAAACATCATATAACAATATATATATATATATATATATATATATATATATATATGTATATATGTACACGAAGTCTGGTTACTTCTCTCCCAACAGGAATTTCTGTGTATATCACTGCTCTTCAAGTTTTTCGCCATAGCTGAATCCGTTTAATTGTTGTAGAAGAATAAACTGACGTTCCAGTTTGCATGAACTGAAACTACGATAGTAATAAATTAGAAGAAAGTGCTTTTCGATTGTATTAATAATGACGATGAGTAGTGAATTGAACGAGCTTTTCTGGTTTTGATATTTGCTGCCATAGTGATCGTTAGTTATCTAATATTTCATAGGTAGTCTCAATAAAGGAAGACATAGACAGACTGATTGATGGCTTGGCGATACTTAAGTTCTTCACATGCAGTTGTAGCGCAAGTTATAAGAGAAGATATTGCCATAGGGTGATAGAGGAAGAAGTTATCCATTCTTCTTCGTTTCATGTGCAGAGAAAAGGAAAAAAGATTCTCTCGCAAATTTGATTTGATTGCCTTCAACGGATGGTAATAAATGTAATTTTATCCCCCAAGAGTAACAGTATATATGTGTGGGGGAAATGCCATCGATACTGGGGAAATAATTTTGCGGCTTCAGGGTGATTTCCATAAGATCTCGTATTCTTCTGGACTTCAGCTTGCCATTATTGTTGCCAGTTCATGACAGCGCAGCTATATTTCTTGTGGATTAGTGACAATTAAAGCCTAAGTGGTCTGGCAGCTACAAGGAACATCATGCATATTTTGTACAGTAGATATATTGTGATAAATCAATTTTTAATACCAATACAAGTGTATATCATTTTATAAATTTGTAATAATTGTTTGTTAGGAATTTAACGTCCCTTTTAGCATCCACTTATATAAGACGCGGAATAGTTACCAGGTTATATGAGACATGGAACTCAAGTCGATGTAGGATCGAATGAAATGAACTGCCAGCGATAGTTGAACCCGACTCTCCCACGCCGAAGGTGCATATACTACCTATATAGCCACGAGAAATCTCATATCTGTATCGATGTTTTTGTATGCAGATCTGTATCCATGTTTTGAATTATATATGCAGAAACTTAGTCTTTGTCTTGAGGCTGTTTAGCTTCGTAAAGCTACTTAACTGTCTGTGCACTTCTGGTGTAAACATCTCGTCTGAATAATCTTAAAGAGAGCCAATTGGAATGAATAACGTTCATTTATTATATATTTTAAAGTTGGTGTAACTGCGGAACACAAATGTATGTTTTGCGAAATGTGTAACAAATATATTGTTTACAAAATATTCTCACAATACGATCCTATATTTAATGAAGTAGATGAGCGGTGGTCGCAATCAGGAACAGGATCTGGTTTCAAACCCTGATTTCGATAATGTTGACAGTTTTGCCTATGGCTTTTTCTTAGTTCCACAAGGCTATTGCCAAAATTGTGTCTTTAAATATAGATACTAGCTGATTTGATTTCATTTCCTTTCTGATCGCTATTGTTGTTTACTGTTAATGATTCTTATTTGGACTAGGAATTAATTCGTGCGATTGGTACGCACACATTGAAGCTGTAGTACAAACACAAAATACATAAATACCTCAAGAAAAATATTGTCCATCGCTAGCCACCACTTTCGCCCATCTGTCAGGCAATGTACGGATTCCGTGGCGAAAGAAGTCCTCATCCTTGGAAGCGATCCAGTCAGAGACCCATGTTTCGATATCTTCTGAAGAAGTAAACCGCTGTCCAATCAAATCGTTGTTTATGCAATCGAACAAGTAGTAGTCCGAAGGAGCAACGTCTGGTGAATACGGCGGGTGGGGTAAAACTTCCCATCCGACATTTTCTAAATAGGTTTTGACCGGTTTTGCGACATGTGGGCGAGCGTTATCATGTTGAACAATAAGTTTATCATGTCTGTTCTCCCATTCTGGTCGTGTTCTGGCCAGAGCTTGCTTCAAACGCATTAATTGTCGTCGATAACGTTCTCCATTCATAGTTTCGCCCGGTTGCAGCAGCTCATAGTACACCACACCTTTCATATCCCACCATATGCACAGCATAACCTTTGCACAGTGAATATCTCGTTTTGGTTGTGATGGACCTGGTTCACCTGGTTTCACCCAGGCCTTTTTTCGTTTAGGGTTCTCGTAATGGATCCACTTCTCATCACCCGTAATAATTCGATGCAGAAACCCCTTTCTGCTCTGTCGTTGAAATAGCAATTCGCAAATGGTTTTTCGTCTTTCAACGTCTCTGTCTTTCAATTCATGTGGAACCCAATGTGACATCTTTTGAATCATTCCCATGGCTTTCAAGCGTTTGGAGACTGTTGTTTGATCAACGCCTAATGCTGCTGCAAGTTGTTCCTGCGTTTGACACGAATCCTGCTCGAGCAATGCTGTCAATTCTTCGTCTTGAAATCTTTTTGGCTGTCCAGCTCGCTCTTGGTCTGCCAAGCCGAAATCACCACTTCTAAACCGTGCAAACCACTTCTGACACGTTCGCTCAGCTAGAGCATGGTCACCATACACTTCCACCAAAATACGATGACTTTCAGTCGCACTTTTCTGCATGTTAAAGTAATGCAGCAGGACACCCCGCAAAAACACTTTATCAGGCACAAATTGCGCCATGTTCACTTAACTACAAACTGGTGTTGTTGACGCTTTAATCCACTGCCCTATACTACGAACGATACGCGATGACAGGGGTTTGCAACACATGTGTGGATACACGGAACTGTGGGACGCTCCGTTCGTTCCGCCATCTCTTGTCCACCCGCACGAATTAATTCCTAGACCAAATACGTTAACAGACCTTGTTGGCTGTTAACGTAAGGGACGCTAAACTTAAGATCAAATAAAATCTTAATTTTTCCTGACTGACTCTAGCTGCTAGGTATGTAAATGATAATCCACATCACGTGTTAAGTATAATTGGCTCAAGATATAGATATGAAAGTACATATTCTGTTAGTTAACTATATTTATACTGGACTCAACATGTTGTACGTCTTTAGTAAATAAAATATTTCTTTTTCAGGTAAGTGGCGTTTGTGTTTTGTTGGAGTCTTATTATAACGTCCGATTTTGGGGATAGTGTGCCATAATATAAGGTAAATATATATTTGTTCTTCCAGCATTTCCAATATAAATTGCTGACCATGTTAAGTAGGAACATGAGTTTCTGCCCATAGCCTTATAAAAATGAGAATGATGTATTCTCAATAGTTATTAGATATACATCAATATATTTCTAAGTTTTAGCAGTATTATAAGCGATTACGAATAAATCTTGATGCTACTCATTCTTCATATTTATGTAATTACGTGTACCCTATTGCTGTATCTGAAATGTGAAACCTACCGAGTTGCAACTTATTGGTATTGTAGCCTATGTCTGTGGTGCTATTTTAAATAAGTTCTTGAAGTAATAGGAAGTACAAACTTTAAAATATTTTTAGTAACATCCGTAGGGTATAAGAGGAAACAAGAGAATATACAAAGAAACAAGAGAATCCCAAAGAGAGTTTTTCATTCTGATTCCGTTTGCATCAAGTGCGCGGAGAGAAAAGTCGAGCGCATTTAGAAGAAAGATCCGTAGATACTGATTACAGGCGGCTCTCCCGGCGCTGCTCAGAACTGCAGTACTAGAAAATCCATGTTGCGGTGTTGATTGTTTGGACTGTTTAGTGTCTGTACAGAACCTGATAATGTTTATCAAATTACATAACTATTATTTTCTGTATCCTCCACGTGCCTACGAAAGATATGCATGATTTCCGTCTATTTGCGACTGTATAGATTGGTCCTGGCTAAGGAACAAACATGTACGTAGCCTGAGATTATTTGAGACACAGAATCCTGCTCAATTTTGCCTCTCCAGATTTTCTAGAATAAAACTCAGTTTTCTTCTTTTTTTTCTCTCTCAGTATGTCAACAACCATGCCATCCATCTTGCAGGCAATTTCTTCGTGCATAAGCCTTAGATTAAAATGTGCATACTGATTTTCCTCAAATACCTAGAGCTTCTACATTGACCTTGAATCGGCCATCCTGAAGTGTATATTGTGCACTTTTTCAATGATATCTGGTTGTGAATTTGGGCGTTCGCTTTGCAGATCATCCTACAGGCTTACACGACCGCGTTTTGATTCAGATGTCCAATCGGCAATAGTTGAAAAATCAAGTTAAATCTTCCAGAATGTTTCATGTCGTTATGTGTATTTGTTGTCTTCATAACGTTCTCCACCATATATTTAATAGCAGATTAGTGTTCAAAATTAGTCATATTTTAAAAATAAACACGCATGTACTGTAATTGCATGACAGGAATTAGAGTAGCTGTTGCTTACAAATGCAGACAATAACACAAAGTTGTCATGACGGAAAATCGCTCATAATAACAAAAAAAGAAAGAAAAGAAAAGAAAAAAGAAAGAAAAAGAAAAGAAAAAAGAAAGAAATTAGTGCTACCACCTGTAGACCTTTCCGAGAACTTTCCAAATGACCCATGTACAATTTCATCGAGGTAAGGTATTTAATCACTCATTTATTTGTGCCTGTTGCACATGCCGCAGAGTACAACCGCAATGAAAGCCGAAACGAATCTTTAAAAACGTCTAAAGAGAAGGAAATCAAAATATCCAAAGAGTGCCGCGGTATAAAGAAGAAGGACCTAAAATTATGTTCAATATAGTTGATTTGAGTAGTACCATAATTTAAAATTAAAATGTCGCCCGAAATCTTTACGTTGTTGTAACTTAAAACATGCGCGTTGGAGCGACAGAGCGAGAATTTCCGGAAGCGTTGGTTCTTCGAATACTGTAATTTTCTTATTTGTCTCGTAATACCAGTTTGCCACACACAAAAAAGGGATAGTTTTCTCTCGTTAATAGGGGAGAAAGAAGAAGAGAGGAAGAAAACAATAATGTATATGGGAGAGAGATATAAAGGCTGTTTACTTTTCCCCTGAAAATCGCTCCCTTCCTGCGAAATAAGGAAACGTTTCCCTAATTGCAAAGAGAATGTGGCTGTGTTAAAATCCCCTACTCAAACGACACTCTAACACGAAATCTAACCAAAAGTGGCTGCCTGTTTTCTCTTTAGCGAGGAGGGCACAACAAGATAGACATCATAAAGTATGCAGAGGAAGGTAACAAGCTTCTTCCCTGTCTTCAAATTGACTTCATTCATTTGTCTTCATCAAGGGAGAATGTTGTGAGATCTAAGACATTCATTCAAGTGCTTTGTCTTGTTGAGCTTTTATTCTAGTGTTCATTTATAGATATTGTTCTTTTTTCAGTATTCGCCTTTGTCTGGGAGTCGCCTTTTAAGGGCTAGTGCTATTCAAATTATTCAATATATTGTTTCAATATATCGAATGATTCTCCAATGCAACAAACCTGATGATCAGCTCAATATTAAACTTTAAAGTGATCTGTGATCAGGCCCGTAGCCAGCCTGATTTCTTAGGGGGGAAGGCAGAAATAAATACTGAGGGGGCAATGACAAAGACATCAAAGAATACCATAAAATTGTATATTTATTTATTATTTATAGAATCTGTAACAGCTATTGCTTCTTTTATATATAATATCCTATATTGACAATATTACAGTACAAAAATTCAAAATTAAGAACATTGATCATTAACATACAAAGACTTTAAAAAAAGAAAAAAAACACGATGCTATACAGTTGATGTACTTGGGGCATTATAATGTTACTGGTATGGTAAACGTAGATGAGGAACGTCATTGTGCGGCGCATTTACACTAAACAAAAGCTGATTAACTGAGTGTTAGAGTGAGCACACGTACCATTAATCAGAATTGTTCCATTTGCAGAAAACGAAAGATTATAAACAGAATATTTTGACAGAGATTTTTGTCACAACGAAACACTCCAATTAACTTTTATTGTATAATGACACAATTATATGTTCACTAAAACTGATTAATTATGTTTTATCTACATAAAAGCACTATTTGAGTTCACATTTTCATTTTGTAGTAAGCCAACTTGTTTGTTTGTTTGTTAAAATTTAGCATCTCTTTTTTCAGCACTGAGACTATAAGAAACGCGAAGCTTACAGTTTAAAGTGGAATACGAACCACCACATTGCTTTCGAATTTCAAGAATTTTACTGATATCAAACCCGAGATCACGTTCAAACACACGCGCTCTATTCACTAGACCAGCGGTAAAGGCTATTTTGTAGTACTGTTCTACAAATTATTAATTTCTCGTTAGCCTTTACTGCAGCTTTTTTTCTATTAACGCCCAAAAGTGATGAGATGAAAATACTGAGTCCAAAGCACTTGCATTTATTAGTAGAAAAAGAATTAATCGAACGTAATTTTTTGTTCCATTTTTGTGTGCTTAATACATGCTCTTTCCGAGGTACTTTGTTTCATATTAATTAGAATTGAAGTATGCATTTTAAACATTAGAACAAAAATATATTACAGCAACTTTAGATTATATCAATACGTTTGCACTCAATTTTCTTCCTTCCAAAACAAGCGAGACACTACAGTTTATTTATATTCACAACTAACATTGTGGACTATGATATTGTTGTATGGAAATGCACCTGGTATCTTTGGCTGCTTGTCATGGTTGCAACAATAGGGTACGGTTGAAATTCTTGAAATGGAACATGTTTGGAGTATCAAGCAAGAAACATATAGTTTTACACAGAAATTAGCAGAATTCGCAAAGTTGAATTTAAGTTGGTAAATATAATAGCAAGAATTTCACTCGTTTTGAGTCTGTTTGAAAATTCTCTTCAGCATATTTTTTTTTTAGAGGAGACAAAGAATAATTTAGGGGGAAATGTCCCCTCTAGCCCTTCCCTTACTCACGGGCCTGTCTGTGATAGTACTTCGAACATTAGTCTGCAATAGTTTAAATTTCATATTAGAACAAAATAATTATTCGAAGTAGGTCTATTTGAATAATTTATTCTATAAACAGATTATGAATAATAGTTCGCCTAATTATTTGAATATCTATTATCAGTTTCGTATTTAGGGGCCTTCCGAGCTTAACCCCCCCGAAATCTTACCATAGTAAAGTGTATGAAATATCTTGCAGAATTTTCACATTTTCAGGCAAATCCCCCCCCGAAAGTTAGCAAAGCCCCCCCAAAACAAAATCGTAAATACGCCACTATTATAGTAATCATACTAATAATTATTCTAATCGATGCAGATTTGTTCTAATAGCTGTCTTCCCATTAGTTATGTGTAGCTGACAAAGTGTCAGGGATGGGAACCGGTCAAAACCCCCACAGCCAAAACCCCCACACTCAAGAAATGTCAAAACGCCCACACAAACGGTCATAACCCCCACACAAGTGGACAAATCTCCCAAACGCACGAACGGTCAAAACCCCCACAGCCAAAACCCCCACATTCAAGAAATGTCAAAACGCCCACACGATCGGTCATAACCCCCACACAAATGAACAAATCTCCCAAATACACGAACGGTCATAACCCCCACAGCCAAAACCCCCACACTGGTAGTCGGTCATAACCTCCAACGGTCATAACTCCCACACAAATGGACAAAACAGACACACATAGAAACGGTCACAATCCCCACATAAATGGACAAAAACCCCACACAAATGGACAAAACTCCCACATGCAGAAATAGTCACAACTGCCACACAAATTGACAAAACCCCCATACTCATGTATTGCCCTTGTACGGTCACAATCCCCACATAAATGGACAAAACCCCCACACAAATGGACAAAACTCCCACATGCAGAAATAGTCACAACTGCCACACAAATTGACAAAACCCCCATACTCATGTATTGCCCTTGTACTTTTTAATAACATTTTTTATTCCACTTAAACTGATGATGCAACTATTCTTCTTGGGCGTCATAAAGAGCCGCAACAAAGACGTGAAATGACGATCATTTCAGAGTGTGGGGGATTTGTCCGATTTTGTGGGAGTTTTGTCCATTTATGTGGGGATTATGACCGTTGCTATGTGTGGCTGTTTTGTCCATTTGTGCGGGGGTTTTGACCGATTGTGTGGGCGTTTTGACATTTCTTGAGTGTGGGGGTTTTGGCTGTGGGGGTTTTGACCGTTTGTGCGTTTGGGAGATTTGTCCATTTGTGTGGGGATTATGACCGATCGTGTGGGCGTTTTGACATTTCTTGAGTGTGGGGGTTTTGGCTGTGGGGATTTTGACCGTTCGTGCGTTTGGGAGATTTGTCCATTTGTGTGGGGGTTATGACCGTTTGTGTGGGCGTTATGACATTTCTTGAGTGTGGGGGTTTTGGCTGTGGGGGTTTTGACCTAGACCCTCAGGGATTAGGACAGAAATAAACTGAGAGAGAGAAATAAGAAAATAATAAGAAAAATAAATTCAATAAAATAGTGTTTATAAGTGTGATGAATTCTGTCACCTTTAGGTATTTTATTAGATGCAAAATATCGTTACTATCTTGTTAAATTATGTGTCGCCGATTATTTAAAGACCACTGAATAGTCAAAAAGTTAACTCGTTTTTTGAACTGCTCTTCTTCGATACTTATGATCTTTTCTTACGTTGCCCCAATGCAATAAATCGTTCGAACCATTAAAGTTTAAATTAATACGTGTGTCACCCCCTCTTCCCCTTTAGGTGTGGAATTTTTCAAATTGATAAAACATTGTTATTTCTAATGGGAAATTTGTGTGGCGAGTTTTATCTCGCTAATTTCAGGGTTCGTGAGATTCAAATTTTTTGCACGAGAAAGACATCCCCTTACATCCTTAGGATACTTTGTGACAAAATGAATTTTCTGTCTAAATTTCATGTTTCTATGGGATATGAAGATATAGATGGGAGACCACTTTCGCTCTTTTATATGAGTAAAGATTATTTACAAACTTCGGAAGGTAAGAGAAAGGCAATAGAAAGGTATTTCGCACTGCGGTGCGTCAAGAATGAAAATTACGATATTCTAGCAACGGAGAAAATAAAGAAGTGGTTTAAGAAGTATTTCCAGAAACTTGTCAATGAAGAAAACACGAGGAAAACTTGTATGAAGCAGAGACTTGTTCGGCCTGTGACAATGTTAGAGGTAGAAAATGCCATGGAAAAGATGAGAAATGGTAAATCCCCGGTACCGGATGATATCCCGAACGCACATGGGGAAGTTTAGGTAAACAAGGAGTGCAGCAGTTTACTCACTTTTTAAAATAGGATATTGCATGCAGGAAATATGCCAAAAGAATGGAGAAGCAGTTACGTTGTACCGGTTTTTAAAACAAAGATGTGCAAGTATATTTCACTCAGGGAGTGTAGTCGATGGTATTTGGTGGTGTACGCCGTATACCCTCCGCTTAATATTAGTCATTAGAATACCTTCTGCTTCGAAGCATATAGTATTTTTGTTTCGTTTACATTTATTTACTTAATCGGATCATGGCTCCAGTGATAAAATTATTCTATCAATTTCTTTTTTATCCTGTTCTTAGCCGCTGTTCAAGTATATCGATCATGCGAAAAACGATCCGTTTTTTCTCACTACCCTGCAATCACAAAATATATTATGTGTAGGTAGGATTAGCGTGTAGCGTCTATTTCAGCATCGAGGCTACATGAGATGTTGACCTATAGCTTAATATTGAATTCAAACAACATGTGCTTCCTACAGGGATCGAACCTAAATCTCTCGCGTCGAAGAGTTATATACCCACGAGGAGATCACAAAAAAGAGGAAGAGAAAGAAATAATAGAAAGATTGCGTGAGCTCTGTTTCTTTCTAAGTACTGTAATAGAAGCAAGATTGAGGGAAGGGACGAAATAAAATAAAACCAATTTTCAGGACGATCTGTCTTATACTAGGACCGTGAACAACGGATGTAATATTTGCACGTATAACGCTCAGGGAAAAATGCAGATAATATCAGGACTTCCGTATGGTTTTCATCGACCTAGAGAAAGCTATAGTAGAGTGCCACGGGATCTTATTTGTTGGATACTGAAAAAAAAAAAGTGTATTCCAAATATTTACATCTGTATAATTCAAGATATTTATAATGAGTGTAGTACAGGAGTAAGGACCGCGTGCGGAATAAAAGAAGAGTTCACAAAGACTCTATCATTTATGTAGTCTTAGCTCATACCTTTTTGCAGTTGTAATGGACGAGCTTACAAAGAGTATGGAAGAATAGCAGCTTGGAATATGCTATTTGCGGACAACATTGTACTGATGAGTGAGCAACTACACCAACATCTTATAGAAGATGGCCCAAATCGTCGTCTGAAATTTACTCAATGGGCCACAGAGCAGATACGACAAAACCTCACATTCTCTTCTCATATGTTTGGTGATGAGACAAACTGTTACGTCTCGGACGAGGTTAAACAGAACGTGCGATACTGGTCGGATAATAATGCGCATTGGTTTTATAGTCCAGTCAACGAAGGCCAAAAAACCCTGATTAGAAAAAAAAAATCGTGTAGTTCTGAAATTTGGCACAATTGTTGGGGGAAGTGTCTTAAACAACATACTAAAAGTCCCCGTGGGTGAGGGGTCGGCAACAGGGTGGGGGAGCGATTTAATCCTTTTAACGATGGGATTTTTCAAGGAGTTTGGAAAGTCTTTGTTAAGTAGCTACTGCGTCAGCACTACTCACCCTAATTACATGATTAGTACGTCATTCTCTTCAAAACAAGGCAATCTGCTAATTGGAACCTTGTCCATGGCCCTATGACATACACGGAGAGGGAAATTTGTAAAAATATCGGGAAAATGTTCTTTAAAAATCCCTTTGTAGAAGTTTAGGGCCTTCTAGAGCGGCCCTGGGTAAGAGCACGCGGCCTTAATGTACCCTGGAAAATACATTAGAGTATTGATGATAGTTTTGTATAATACCATTCCCATATATTTGATATTCACCTGGGAAAAAATATTTCCCTATCCTATTTGATTATTTACGAACAGGTGAAAAAATAGGGTCTAAACTTTCTGGACAAGGTACTTTTTGTTCGAATTGTATGGTTAGTATGTCGTTCTTTTCCATGCCCCTATGCAGTGGCGTCGCCAGGCCCTTTTTAGTGAGGTTTTAGCCCCTCAAATCAGATCCCAAGCCCCCCCCCCCCCCGAAAAAAAAGAACGCTTAAATAATTTTTCATGTTATATTGAGCAAAGAAATGTACGAAAAAGAGAACACTCTTAGTTTTCCTCGGATTAAAATTACAATTACAAAAAACTCCGAAAATGAGCGTATTATTTCCAAATAAAGAGCAAAAGTCGTGTTTTATAAAACAAGCGTGTCTATTTACTGTTTTGAGAAGTCAAAGCAACTATTATTATATTAATATAAGGGAATGAGTTATAGTTCAAGCCCCCTCAAAGCAGAATACCTGGCGACACTATTGCCTCTATGACGTATAGGGAAAAAATTTAAAAAGATGGAGAATATGAAAGTCTTTTTGGATTTTGAAGTCCCCTAGGGTGGCCCTGAGTGAGAATGTGCGGTGAATGTTCTGAAAAACACGTTTATATTAAGTATTTGTAATGTTCTTGCACTCCACAATCAGCAAGAATTTTCCTCTTCTTTGCAACCCGCCAAATCAAATCTTGTCTTCTCTTTTAGGAAGAAGAAAGGATAAAGAGAAAGTGACGAAGAAGTTAACAGCCATCTCCCATGCCATCATCTCAACGATTAGACCTCGATCGTTTCTATCTCCAATCCTGCATAGCATCGCTCTGTTCAATCAGAGAAAGTTTGGATCGAGAAACTCGGTGAATCTGCTGGCAGGCTTGGGATTCAGTGCATCATATCATGGAACTGTCGACCATCTACAATTCTACACAACCCATTCCTACAGGAACATTCTGTCAATATATTTTTGACAATGCAGATTTTAATGTTGCCACCCTTGATGGTTTGAGTACTTTTCACAGCATGGGAGGTATCAAATGTATCACACCAGCTCGGGCTCTTCCTCCTGCAAACAAGATCAAAGGGCTGAAATTATCTCCTTCTGCTGACGAGGTAGGAAAACTAGGTCTTGTGGAACTGCTGACATTTGAAAATGTGAAAAAGAGCGCGTTACATAAAATTGTTGTTCAGGATTTGAACATATTAAATCCCATTCCGTCTAATATATTTGAACCCAGCCTCCCAGATATATTATGGATGTCTGGTAAATGGCTGTATTCACTGCAAAACATTCCGGAAGTGCCAGTCATTCCAGAGTGGAAGGGATTCATGCAATTGGTTTATGAATCGGTGAATTCTGATAAAAGTGCTGTGAAACTCCTTCCGTTCATAAATTCACCACCTAGTGATTTAAACAAAGTGCACACCGCTCTGAAGTTTGCTGCTAAAGATAGTCATGAGTAAGGTTCGAAAACTTGTTTTGTCACGTTCGATCAGCCTCTGTATATCAAGGCTCGACAAATCGTGGCTTCTTGTTCGAATGATCCTCTGTTTGGAACAATTGTCGTGAGGTTGGGAGGATTTCATATGCTACTGTCCTATATGGGGTGTATAGGCAGACAATGGCAGGAAGTGGACTGAAAGAGGTGTTATCCACAGGTTTTGCTCCTAATTCAGTTGATAAAATGTTGATTGGTCTTGCTTATAGCAGAGCAGTTAGATGGCATTTACTTGTACAGGCTGCTTTGGCTCGAATTATTCTGGATGATGCCAGTGTTTCATCAGAAGAGCAGGAGATAATCATCAACACATTGTGCACTGTAGAACAACTAACATTGGATGAACTCAGCAAGAATGCTCACCTGACTTCACTTAAAAACAAACTAAAAAAACGAGCTTGATCGTGTTAATAAAAACGGACCTATTGCAGCTTTATGGGTGCAGTATGGGTGCATATGGTTTCCTTAATGAAGAAGTTCATTGTTGCGGAACGTTGGGGTGACTGAAATAGCCATTTGTCCTGTGTCCAGCAAATGATTCCGTTCTCCATGCAAGTGGCCATTTTCAGTATGCAAAATGCGCCCACCTTTACGTGCAAGATATGCTTGAATTGGCAACTAACCATCCAGATGTGTTAGAAGACTTTGTAGAAAAGGGATATTTTACTATAAATAGAAGTGGTTCACCATGGGCAGGAGTTTGGTCTGACATGGTTATTGAGCAGACAGTCATGCGCTCCATGAAAAGCTCTGGCGGACTGACACGAGGAAGAGGAATCAGCGATTCTGTGTTAGCAAAGTGGGTTGGTGGGTCACCTGCGGCTTCTGCCATCTGTTCTTCATTGGAGGAATTTGCTGGAACAGTTTTTTCAAGTGGAGAGCAGCATGTTGATTTATGTGCATCACGACAAAGCAGAGATGAGAAGGACCGTCTAAAAGTTTATGAGTGGTTCAGTAACCATCCCTCTTTTCCCAAATTGGCTTCGCTGATGTCACTGTCGATAGGTATCATCGGAAACTCCAAAACAAATTGTCACCAAGCACTAAAAGTTGGAATCGAAACCATGAAAAGTTTTATTGGAAGTAACTTTGGTATCATAAAACAATCAAAAAAGAATGTATTGATGTGACTGGCCTCTGTGAACAATGCGATCAAGTTGAACAATGAGACAATGGTCGTTGACCCTCTAATGATCTTCCAAAGAGCTATGATTGCCAAAAAGAGTGATGAGGATGTTGCGGACCTTTTACAATATGAATTATCCCCATTCCCACTACCTCTCTTTAATGAAGGTGGAATGAGGAAGTCAAAGAAATCATCTCTTTACAATGTACTTCCTGTAGAGTGTGATGCAACTATAAACATCAAAATGAGTCCCAATGTTGTAGACGGTGGCTTCCTCCTCCACCGTGTAAAATGGGATGTTGGCAGCAGTTTTTCGTCCATTTGTGACCAGTATATGGCCTATCTGGTCAATCATTATGGTGAAAACTGCACTGTGATCTTTGATGGCTACGGCGATGTCAACAGTACGAAGCGCGGAGAACAGAAGCGAAGAGGCACAACAAAAACTTCAGTTGATATAAATTGTGATCTGAACGTAAATGTCACGGTTAAAAATGAGGATTTTCTTGCAAATGAAAAGAATAAGACTAAACTGATTCATTTACTTACACAAACAATGGCTGCAAGAGGAATTCAAATAAGAATCGCTACAGCGGATGCTGATACTACAATTGTAAGGTGTGGGTTAGAGAAAGCAACTTCTCATCCTACTGTTACCATAATAGGGGAAGATGTGGACTTAATCGTTCTACTGGTTGCTTTGACACCACCAGAGAACAACATTTAATTCATGAAACCTGGGGGGAGTAGAAACTAAATTATTTTCGGCGAGAAAACTGCAAGAACTTCCTTTTTCACGAAGTATCCTCCTCCTACACGCATTCAGAGGGTGCGACACCACGTCAGTCATTTACAAAAAAAGCAAAGCAACAATGGTTTCATTGTTCAACAATCAATTGAGTCAGGTAAAAGACATTGCTGACATCTTTTATAACTCCTCATCGACACCAGATGCTGTATCACAAGCCGGCGAGATGTTCTTCCCTCTATACAAAGCCGCTGCTAACGAACATGATTTGAATCATCACCGACAGTCAGTATTCCTTAAATCATCAACCAAAATCAAAACTGACCTCCCTTCACTTCCTCTAACTAAAGGCGCAGCGGAGCAACATTCGTTTAGAGTTTACCTACAGATACAGCAGTGGCTTGGTAACAACTTACCTCCTGATCAGTGGGGGTGGGCCCGTGGAGAGAATGGATCCCTATTCCCAGTGACAACAAACGACCCGGTAACCCCAGACAAAATTCTAAAATCCATATTTTGTTACTATACGACAACTACATGTGGTAAAAAATGTAAGTGCCGGAAAGCTGGTATGGAATGCTCATCTGTTTGTGGTACCTGTCACGGTACGTGTACTAACGGTGTACGTTTAGGGGATGAGGATTTTGAACTTGATTATGTCTCAGAAGAAGTTGAGTTTTAATTATATGGTGTCAGAATGTTTTATGTACATAACATGTTAAATGGACAAATTAACATTTATTCTGAGAGCCTGTTCATGTTGTTTAATGTAATTGTTCAATTCTATATTATGTGTATTATATAAACCGTCTTTTTGTTGCCTGGACTGCTCTTTCCACGAGAACTATTAGTATATTGCTCAAAACATTTTAACCTAACCCAGTACTCATATATTTAATAAAGTGTTCTGATGTATTTACTATATATTTGTGTGTTTTGTACTTTCAAACATTATGGGGAAATATTTTCCCACGTCACTTTATATCACAATAATACCCAAAAGTACTTTTCATGGTACATTTCTGTCGTATACTTTCTCCTGGGGTGCTCTAAGAGGCTCCAAGTGTCCAGAAAGTCACTTTCAGAGAATTTTCCCAATTTCCACAAATTTCCCTTTTAGCACAGTCATAGGGGCATGAACAATATTGCGTTTGAAAGCTTTCTTTATTCTAAAGAGAACGACATACTAACCATACAATTCGAACAAAAAGTACCTTGTCCAGAAAGTTTAGACCCTATTTTTTCACCTGTTCGTAAATAATCAAATAGGATAGGGAAATATTTTTTCCCAGGTGAATATCAAATATATGGGAATGGTATTATACAAAACTATCATCAATACTCTAATGTATTTTCCAGGGTACATTAAGGCCGCGTGCTCTTACCCAGGGCCGCTCTAGAAGGCCCTAAACTTCTACAAAGGGATTTTTAAAGAACATTTTCCCGATATTTTTACAAATTTCCCTCTCCGTGTATGTCATAGGGCCATGGACAAGGTTCCAATTAGCAGATTGCCTTGTTTTGAAGAGAATGACGTACTAATCATGTAATTAGGGTGAGTAGTGCTGACGCAGTAGCTACTTAACAAAGACTTTCCAAACTCCTTGAAAAATCCCATCGTTAAAAGGATTAAATCCCTCCCCCACCCTGTTGCCGACCCCTCACCCACGGGGACTTTTAGTATGTTGTTTAAGACACTTCCCCCAACAATTGTGCCAAATTTCAGAACTACACGATTTTTTTTCCTTATTTTTCGTTCGTTGCCTGGGCTATTACTCGTCCAGAGATGTTTCATGGAAGCGATAGTGTGGTGTGGCATATGGGTGACTCTCGTTGTGATTTCATCTTCAGGACTCTAACGGCGATGGGTTATCGACGTATGTTAGAAGACAACATTTTGCCATTACTGCTGTCAGAGGATGGATCATTCCCTAACTTTTTACAGCACGATGG
This sequence comes from Thermobia domestica, assembly GCF_964235325.1. Lineage (NCBI taxonomy): Eukaryota > Metazoa > Arthropoda > Insecta > Zygentoma > Lepismatidae > Thermobia > Thermobia domestica. Next base: position 73,608 of record NW_027656171.1, read on the forward strand.
TGCCCCGCTCCATTACGATACCCGTGTCAGTGAGTACCTAAATCAATGGTTTCCTAATGCGTGCACTGGCGGCGAGATGTGGAATGACCACCTTATTCCATGTCCTGATCCCACTGGACTATTATCTGTGGGGGCATATAAAGTCTGTTGTGTATGCAGTAAAAATTACGGATATTCAGCATCCCAAGAAACGAATTGCGATTGCATGTTCCAACATTACAGCCAATCTTTGCGCAAGATTTTGTGTGATTGAGAACTCGGAATGCATCTGACAATCGACCAGAATGGTCCTCTAACAGTGAGGATCCTAGCTGTATGACTAACCTCTTTTGTTGGAGACTCAACAAGGTAACAGTCATAACCTTGTTAGCTCTACAACATAAATAGTAGTACCATTCAATTTCTATGAAGCTTTGCTATTAAAATGCCATAGTTCTTATTTAAGACAATTACATAAAATTTAAGATGGCGGACAGCATTGTGATGTGTCCTCAAACATTTTTCTCCATCCCTATTCCTCACCTACTTTGTTACTTCGGTTATATTTTGTAGCGTTCACTTATTTGAGTGTACCACTTTTGGACCACTCTGTATATTAAGGCACTGTAGAAGCCAATGTACTATACAGAGGAAAATGTATTCAACAAATGTAATGCGAACAGCCTTCTCCAACGTATTTTAACTTACTGGGAAATTACTAGCAACTGTGTGTTTTTATAAGGCTCATACACAAAATAGCAGTACATACTTTCCGAAATACAAAAGGAAAAAACAAAACGTTTGCAGCTTTAGTTGCAGTTAGGATAACGCCGAAACGAGTAACCAAATACATCAATGGTCTTAATCACGTCTTAAATAAAGAGAATTTTCACTTCGATCAATAACCCCCTGTAATGAGTTCTCGACTATAAATTATGAAGGCTCCGAACCCGTCCTCGGTTCTCTGTTACCTTCGTTCCTACCAGGGCCGGCTCGTCCATATAGACAACCTAGTCGGCTGTCTAGGGCGGAAACATTTAGGGGTGGAGTGGCAGGCTTTTTTTTTTTTTTTTTCGTGCGGTTTATCAACATTAGGCTAGGCAGAACGTGTGCGCCAGCCCCCTATACATTTAGGAAGAGGAAGTTCATGAAAACTGGGATTACCCACGATCAATTACCGCTCACCTATACGGAGCGGGAGAACATCTATCTGGCCATAGTGCGTTTCCGTGTTCCCACTGTTCATTCTATGACTAAAAAGATCTGCATTATCTGAATATCCAGGTTCCGGATGCTCGCAGAAATGTCACTGGTTTAAAGCTTCTACATAAGGTAGTAAATGGAAACTTAAGGTCTGAAACCCACTTCAAGAATTATTCCATCACATTCCTACCCGTGTAGCATTAAATATCCACCTTTTCCACCTTTCCTGCCCTAAGCTGTCTGTTATTCAAACACCCTTCTTTCACAGAGCACCAAATTTATATAATCAGATAACTGACGTGCACATGTAAAGCTTCGCAACTTTTGACGGAATAATTACACAAATTCAAAATAATTAAAAATAAATTAAGAAACATCATCTATGATTTGTCTTTTTTTTTATTATTTTTATTTTTCTGTATTGTTACTGTTTCCCTGTGTAAATGACACTCATTTTGCTGTATCTGAATATCTGTTGAAATAAATAAATTAAATTAAAAAAATAAACCCGACAGTCCTAGTGAAAGAAAAATTGAAATAAAATCTTTGAGTTTTACATCCCGTGGTTAAACCAGCTAGGCTAAATGAGTCGGTGATGATGAGAAATGAATGAAATGGTGGAATGAAGAAAGTGGGAGGAAACAGGAGAACCCCGAGAAAACCCACGCACACCCTAGTGAAAGGGTTGCAAGTATGAAAACAAGGAATGTAAAGTTATGGTTATAAATGCTGTTGTTCAAATTATCTCAAACAGTGAATGAGAGACTTATGGAAATATTAAAATGTACTATCCCAACATCACGAAATTTATGTTATTTTTACTCATGCAAACAAAACTGATTTTTCTGCGATATTTGTTGAATGTAAGTAAAGCTACTGGAATCAAAAATTATTTGTAAGTATAAACTTGCTATTGCAAGTTTAGACTAATTATTAACTTATAAATTGCCTATGTACAAAGCTGTTTATACGTAGTATACGTCCTAGCTTTTGATTTTCTTAAACAAGCAAAAGTTAAATTTTTGGACACATTGTAGTCACTAATTACGTTTTCTGTTGGATCTTTTTTTTTTTAAGAAAGAATTACAACTATATTTAATTTTATATTTACAATGGACTTCGACATGGTTTACCATGTAGTAAGCAGCGGTAACAGTCTGTTCTTGAGATACAAACTCTTTATGAACTGCACCCTTAGCATCGAAAAAGACCATCAAAATTGTCTTCAATTTGGATTTGCTCATCCTTACCTTCTTCTGTTTCGAGGACTCCGGAGTGTGCCATTTGGTACTATGGTGCTTTGTGAGTTGAATTGAAATATTCACGTTTCATCACAGGTAATAACGTTGTTCAATTAATTCGGTTCAATTTCCACACCTTTCTTCAGTTCACTCTCGAACAACACTCGATTACTTTTTGCTCGTCTGTCAACAATTTGGGGATCAGCTTAGCGCACTCCTTTTCCATTTTCAATTATTCGGTAATGATGCGATACACAATGGTTTTCGGAATGTTAAGAGTGTCAGCTAACAGCCGAACACTCATTCGACGGTCAACATTCACCAACTCACGCACACTGGCACATTTTCATAAGTTTGGCTTGTTTATGGCCGTCCAGAGCGGGGTCATCATCCACCCTTTCCTGACCCCTCTTAACCGTCTTCGTCCACCTCGTAACTTGCACATACAAAAGAGCAGACTCCATGTAGGCTTGTTTATGCAGAACTTGATCACCCAACGTTGTTCGAAAGTATGTGTTATGACGTGGTCTCAAAACAGGCATGCACAAAATCAGCGATCCTGAGGCCATCGATGGTCAGAGCGGACTGACCCACAGACTACAATATATCCTTTGTCTGTGGACTGACCTAGGGTATGCTGCAAAGCTAAGTGTCCTGCCCCTAGCTCAACACACCCGAACGTGCTGCTACCTGTCGGAGTGTGGCAAAAACATACAAATGACATTATAAAAACAGGTTAACAAAAACTTAATTTATTTACAAGGTGTGTCCCGAACGTCATGATACACCTGACAATTTAGTTTTTGTTAACCTGTTATAGTGTCATTATTGGTCATGTTGCGTTAAAGAATAGATAGCCAGAATAGAAATTGGTTCTGAAGTTGAAAGATAAGCTGATTTAGTTTTTGAAGATAAATTGAATGTAATTAAACCATAAAAAATTTTAAGACAAAAAGTAATAGTTTGTGTGATTTCCCAATCAACACTATTCTATTCTGTTCAATAAGCTCCAATAATATATTGTGTATGTGTATTTTTAAAATATTGTAATAATTTTGGTTACGTCTAAGAGGTTGGTTTTGAATAAGAATACCTCCATAATCTGAACAATATCTTTAATCAACCAACACATGATAAGTATTTTAAAAGAGATTTGAGTTAATATTCAAAATATTTCTTCATTGTTTTCGGCAGTATCTACCAATGTTTCTTCAAAATGTCTCTTCATTGGTTGTTGGATGGACAGAAAATTTGTCACTGTATTGTAGTTTTCCTGAAACTTATCATTCACAACATTTTCCAAAGATGTAATTTTTAAATACACTCTTTCGAATTTCAAATGTGGCGACATACGAACCAACTTTTAATTTGACGTATTACTTCTACCTGTTACTTGTACACCAGCTACAAAATGATTATTATATGATCATCAATATCACCATAGGTATTCTGCCATTATTGGAAGATCACTTGCTGCAACTGAGAAGTCTCCATGCTCCACAGTCTTCCGCTAACCTCTTTGTCCTCACGTACGATTTTTCTGTTTTGATATCGTCCATTAATTAATGTCTCCTGCGCCCTCTCCCATTTTTTCCTGCAACAGTACCCACCAGCACATCTCTCATAATGCAGTTTCTTCTTGCCCAATGTTCCAATTAGTTTATTTTCCTATTCTTAATAATAACTAAAAAAAATCTCCCCTACATTTCTAACACCTTCTCATTCGTTTTCCGCTCGACCCAACTAATTCTTTCCATTCTTCTCCACATCCACAATTTGAAAGTTTTAGTCGTTTTTCATCATTTTTGCGTAATGTCCGTATTTCTGACCCATACAGCACAATACTCCACACGAAGCATTTTATAAGTCTTTTTCTCAACTCTATTCAAGGTCCCACCAAATAGCATTTTCTTTCTCCTAAAGGCTTCCTTCGCCTTTTCTATCCTTGTTTTTACTTCACGTTCACACTTCATATCATCACTAATAATATTACCCAGGTACCGAAAACTAGTCACCTGTTCTATTTTCTTCCCTTCTACTTTATATTTGACATCAACCCTTTCGTTGCAATCACCATGGCTTTTGTCTTTCTAAAGTTATTTGAATTAGAAAAGTTAACAATACTGAACAAGGTTTTAAATCTAGGTATAAGGGTCACAAACCACTTCTTCCGTAGCTAAGTTGAAAATTCCAATTGTTGCACTACGTGGTAACCTAGAAGTTTAATACCAATGAACCTAACATTTTTTTCAATTCCGAATATGTAAATTCCCCATCTTCTCAGATCGTGCATTACACCACTCTAAAGAGCTTGATTACATGATACTATAACTGAGATATTAAGATATTGAGATATTACACATCGTTTAAGAGGAGTTTTATGAAGAAAAAAAAATAGAGCCAACTCATGTACTACATTGCTACTGAGAAAACGAAGGATTTGTTAGTAGCAATGTAGAACATGTGTTGGCTTTAAAATAACTTTGAACTTTGGCATTACAACGCAGGTCTAATTGGAATAGAGAAAATAATACACAGTCCATATATTGAGTCGTGAAATTTTCCTACGATCTGCCACCTTGATTATGAGAAAAAGTTCATCGTTGCAGAAACGAAATATGTCTATTGGATCCAATCCTATGCCAAGCCAGTGCACCCTAGGTTATTATGCACCCAGACTTCTATTATCCTACTTATTGTTATCCTCTCATTAACCTTCTTCTTGATATGAAATTACGAGAAGGAATCTTTTCTTCAGGTTTCCTGGCTAGGACTGTGAAATCCGCGCGTGTTTCCCATGCGATTGACGTCTCCCTTCTATCTCTTACGTTTCGACTGTATTATCCATATGATGATCGGTAAGCTGTAGGCTTGAAAGTTCAATGTTTAGAATTTTTAAGATTCACTTGGTTGTTGAACTCTCTTCGCACCAAATATTTTTCTCAAAACTTTACATTTGAAAAACATCATTCTTTATTTTTTATGTGTCGACAGTCAAATCCAAACAATACAACACAGAGTTATGCATATTTTATGAATTTTTTATTTTTTATTTCTTCAATGTTAGTTTCAACGATAAAAGATTTTCTACTGAATATGTACGGTACGTTAATTTTCCCCATTAATGTACTTATATTCTCCTTAATTTCCTTCTTATTTGTTAGTACTGCTACTACAGGTAAGTATTTAAGTTCATTCACGTCATCTACATTATTATTATTATTATTATTATTATTATTATTATTATTATTATTATTATTATTATTATTATTATTATTATTATTATTATTATTATTATTATTATTATTAATTACGATTAAATGAGCTGAAGTCTTTGGTTTAACGTCCCACAGGTATGCCTTTTATACAAAAGGAAACGGCTGATAAATGGAAGTTAATAATTGAGAGAGAATTTGTGGAATGAGAATGTGCAGGGAAACGAGGAAACCTATGTATACGATTATGTTCACTACAAATTTACAACCTGTTATCGATCCACAGACTCCTTGCATTGAAAATGGCTCCCTTTATTATATTAGCTCCTTATTATATGAAAACTAATGTTCATCTTCCCTCTGTTGATCATTAATTATATGAAAACTAATGGACATTTTCTCTCTGTTCATCTACTTGAAACTTTGTTTAGTGCTGATTAGTGATTGGTAAACTGCTGAACGTTATTCCTTTCGAATTGTAGTACAGAAATAATGCTTAACTTGAAGTAAGATTTTCTTTGCTACCCTTTCCACAATTTTTCTCTTCTCCTTTATCTCTTTTTTTTCTCTGACCGACAGAAGTTGCGAAACACAAAGTTTCCTTCTCAGAACTGTTGGTCTTGACAAGGTTTATCATTAACTTGTTTATTTGAGAAATCTTTCAAAATGTTGTTCCAGAAAATGTCAACTCAAATGATAGCACCACCGGAAAAAAATATCTCTTTAAAATTATTTTGTCGTTGTTGTTGTTTTTCTCGCTAATACTTAGGAGCACAAGTCGAGTTATAATAGAATAATTCCCTACTTTTTCAAAGTTTCTAAGAATCTTTCAAAAGATTCCTACAAACTGTCTAATAGCAGAAAAAGATATGTACTACATATCTTCATTTCAGTGATGTCTGAGAACGTAAATATACAAACATTTAATTATTATTATTATTATTATTATTATTATTATTATTATTATTATTATTATTATTATTATTATTATTATTATTATTATTATTATTATTAAGTATTCTGCTGTTGGCAGGTCCTGGGATTAATCAGTTTCTCTCTCTCTCTCCCTCTTTCTTTTGTATGTTCGGGACTAGAAATTTTTCTTCCATGTTTCTCGATCTTTAGCTTGCTCTTTTAATTCCCATTATTGTCTTCTGTTTTTCAAATTATAGATCGGTTGTGTTCTTCTTCCTCCTACTTCTCTTTTTCCTCCATCTTTCCCTCAATGGCGGTATGAAGAGAATAATGTCTTCACAAAATATGTCCAATCTAAATGACATTTTTCGAACGATACTAAAAGCTTCCTCGTCTCTCCTATCAGTTTTAAAACATTTTCATTATACAAACACAAAGCTAAAGCTATTTCGTAACTAGCATGTTTCATATTTTTTGTGCTTTTGTCCGCTTTACTATATAGTGGAATTTCGCCTTGTTTCAAAGATTATATTTTAAAAGGTATGCCGGCTCGATTTAAACTTTCAGGCTTTCTAGTGGTGAAACGTTATGATCCTGTCCTTATAAGATACTGTTTATCGTCTCGTAATTTAACTACTCGCCAATTGTAACTTACAAAATGATGATAAATAGTATTTTCTATCATACTTTATTTCATAATAACTTTGATTGCCCAATTAACTAATGTTATTTTTGTTTTTCTTTGTTATGGAAACTAAGAAGAAAGAGAGAAAAGGAAAACACAAAACGAAAGAGCGAGCTCTTAGTTTATTTCGATTTTAGAAAGGCATCTCAAGCACGGAAACGTTTAGGCAAGATAGAGTAGTTTTTATCCTTTGTGTTAAGTGTATAAAAATATCTAGAAAAAAAGAGATTATAGACGTTAAACTAAAAGTACCTTCTTAGTAGTGAATACTCATTCCTGAAAGATATATTTGCATGTTAAATAATTTTACAGCATTTTATTTTATGGTTCCATTTAAAATGCATAATTAACAAGTAAAACATTTACGTAGGCCTATAATAATGTAAAACTCCATATGAAATTTTTGGGACAGTAGTTCAAAAGACATATCATACCCCCTTTTCTAACCTTTATCAAATTACTCTAATACCATTTGCCTGGCAGCGGCGCCAATTTCTGAATAACTTTGAGGAGGCGTGAATGTTCAGTATGTGAGTTTTGTTGTTACGTATCCAAGCAAAGTACCAAGCAAAAGTATCCAGGTTCTAAGGGGGTCTAAGCAAACTTTGAAGGGAGGGCGCGGTTAGTATATGTGCCTTAGTGTTCCAGAGTGCGTTGCAATAGAACTAATCCTTGAACCACGCGATTCGACGTTTACGTTGGAGTTAACGAAGCAGGTTATTTCAGAATTAGAGAATACTGTAAGTCAGCGAGAGCAAAAAGTAACCCAAAGTAGATCATTTGTAGGATACATTACAGTACATCCGTTGTCTATAGGGATGCGCACGAGACAGGATTTGTGGCTGTCTCGTCTCGAAAATGTGCTTTAAAAGTGATGTCTCGACTCGAAAAATGTATATTTCTCTATTGGAAGAGCCGTGTCTCGACTCGAATTTTGTCAGGAAATTCCTGTCTCGACTCGTCTCGTGCGCATCCCTAGTTGTCTATAAAACCCACATAAAAATGGAAAATTAAAGGGTAAATGTTGGCGTGTGCCGTTCCAAATTGAGAGCATTGCAGTGGCAAGGATACTAACAAGTTTGAAATTTTCAACATGTAAATAAATAAGAGGAAACAAATTAGAAAAAGATGTATTATAATATATATATATATATATATATATATATATATATATATATATATATATATATATATATATATATATAGTGAAACCTCTCTGATCGACCACATCATTAAGCAAATTATGAAGACCAATTTTACTAAATCGGAATTACTGTGTCATAAGAAGAAAGCATTTGAATCCACTTTATAGAAATCATCTCTTCTTAAGTGACGACCATCGGTTTTTGTCAGAAAATATAACTTACTCTTTTCAGATGACTTGACTGCAAACACGTGTTTTATCGAGTGAGTACTTCCAGTGTTAACAAACAGTACCCAGACAATGTTAATAACCTAAGTGTGACACACTGAAAAAAACTATGTGGTGTACGTAAAAACGTAGGTTACATGTATAAATCCTGTATTTTTGAACTTAACGTACAGCAAACGTATAACTGAAAAAATATATTTTATACGTACTTTGTGTATAAGCGTTCCGAATAAACGTACTTTCCGTAAGAAGGAAAGAACTGTATATAGACGCTCATATCTCACATACAGATAGACGTATGTAACATATAGCTGACGCATGTAACATACGTATACGTATGTAATCTTAGATGTCTGACATCCTGCAACGGCATGATGTAACATCTATGCGCAATGCGTATGTAGCATATGGATAATATGCTCCGTACTGATTTCTCCGTAAGGATTCCGTATATTTGTACATTATACTGCTGTCCGGATAACGGATTTTTCTCAGTGTAGGATAGGTGAGTAAACTCCAAATAATTCTAAAAATACTATTTGGTGTTCCATTGGGTTTGTACTCGTACTTATATTACTATGAAGGTTCCAGTGCGCTTGGATGCGATATCTCAAGGCAGCTAACTACCAATCCTTCTGTTTTCGTGGCTAAGCGGTTAGCGTACGTGCCTTTGGGGAGGGATACCCGGGTTCGATTCCAGGTGTGAGTTCATGTGGTTCGGATTCCACGTTAATCAGTAGATCCATGTCTCATATAGCCTCTCCACTGACAGGGACGAATAAATTCAACGCAACTCAACCAATCCTTCTGTTGAAGAGAACATTCCTTAGTGACCAATTGAAGTGCATCAGTGGATTACATCAATTCTGGGAATGTTTCGATGTTTGTCAAAATCTTAAAATCAATTGTCTAGTCCTATTCGATTGCTTTCCCTTCATGAATCTATAATTACACAGTACATGGACAGACAAGAACTTGCATTTATAAATTAAATAATTGTTCTATTTTTTATTGTATAAAGTAGGCTAATACATGTCAAATACAGTCGAGAAGTTTACACGACTGGAAGCATCGAAAACTGCAATAGACCCCCAGTTGCAGATCCCTTTAATTGAATTTTAATCCTTCATTTGCAAGTTCTTCTTCGAATCCCCTTTAAGCAGTAGCGTTCGCAGGAATTTATTTCGGGAGGGGTCCAAACTTAATATGAGTGTATTTTATATTTAAATTCCTAAAATGCCCCTAAAATTAGGCTAAATTTACACACAAGCCGAAATTTCGGGGGGAGGTCCGGACCCCCAGAACCCACCCCCTGCGTACGTCCCTACCTTTAAGATATATATTTACTGTCCTCGTGTAAGAAACTTGCTTGCTTGTTATTATACCTTCAGAAAATAAAATGTTTTCAATTTAGTTCTTCGCATTTCTTTTAGTTGCATTCTTTTACCACAATGCAATTTTAAAGGAAAAGACTGAAAATATATTCTTTTTAAGTTTATTCATATATTCCTTTTCCCTCCAACTTTCTGCTCGACCTACCTGCATTATAAAAAAATGCGGGTAGCGAACGAAGTATACTAGTTCTTTCTTCTCCAAAGGAACTGGACATTGCGGCCACTCACCCAGAATTTCCCAAGAGAATATTCCATAAGAACCTTGAATAGGTAGCCAACAGACCATGAAAGATTTACTTGTATCTTTCTTCACGCGAGCGAGGGGTGGGTGGTAAAATACACAGGAGTCCTGGAATGTCGCCCTGCTGTCTGCAGAGTTGGATAGCGTTTAAATGACGTTGTCGTTACTCAAGAAGAAGAAGCAAGAAAAGTGTTATCAATTTTTGGGGTTATTTTACTGTTTGGTTCCTCCTCGTTTTGTGTCATATTAACCGATAATATTGCAGTCAATCCACGAGTGTGGCCGCCTTTGTTCGTCACTGGACTCAATTGCTGAGAAAGATTTTGAGAAAAGATTCTAAAGGCCAATCTACACCATAAAAGATCTTGTACAAGATCTTGTAGCTGTCATAAAAAAAATCTTGAAACCCTACCATATTTCCCCGTGTACACATAGTCTTGATAGGGTCATAAAACATTTTTTCCATCTTGCAAGAAGTTCAACAGTGTCCAACTTTTTGGGCCGTCTTGCTTGCTACCTGCTATCGCCCTCCCGCTGACATAAAAGAAAATCCAGTTGCGCCGCTTCCGAAACAACGGTTTCTTTTGGGCTGGAGGGGGAAGAGCCAAAATACACATTTTTACGACCGCCAGGGAAAACAAGTGTCTCTTCTTTCGTTAACAGCTCGGTTCCATGAATGTAGGCATCGAAATAATTTAGCTTCCTCACAGATATCAAAATAGCATACTGAATTCAGGATGGTACTGCAAGCTAAATTCTGTAATCATAGCAGCTTTAATCGAAGTTATTATCTTTCACAATTACTAATTTTCATAATAATAACTAATAATAATAATAATAATAATAATAATAATAATAATAATAATAATAATAATAATAATAATAATAATAATAATAATAATAATAATAATGTTTTTTCCGATAAACTGATTGTCACCAAATAATATTATATATATATATATATATATATATATATATATATATATATATATATATATATATATATATATATATATATATATATATATATATATATGATGGATTAAATGGAAATTTGAACCGATGTACATAGTTTTCAGGGTTGTACTTGAGCAGAAATCCTTAGGTTTTGCAATTATTCTAATTATGCCTATATTTTGATTGTAGATAGAAGCTGTGGTGGCTCAGTGGTAGAGCGTTCACCTCCATTGCTTGGGGTATCTGGTTCGATCCCAGCTCGCGCCGTGTGGACTTTGTGGTGGACAAACACCATGCTCCTGGGTTTTCTCGGGGTTCTCCCGTTTCCTCCCACTTTTTTCATTCCACCATTTCATTCATATCTCATCACCGTCTCCTTTAGCCTAACCGTGGGACGTAGAACTTAAAGATTTCATTTCATTTTTTCGCAATAATTCTGTAAGAAGAATAACTCTTTTTTTTTAGTTTTATCATAAATTTTAGATGTTATTCTACTTGTTCTTCTTGGAAAAATAACTAGATACTATTCTCTTATTAGCAGCGTTATTCACATCTATATCAGTAGAAATGAATGTGATTAAAGAAAAAGAAAAAATAGAAAGAAAGCTCACTGCATAGAAATTGAAAATTGACTGACTCAGTTGCAAGTAAACCGTTTGGCATTATAGCTGAAACAAAGATAAAACAAACTTACTTCGGTCTAGTATCAAGTCATTTCAATTGTATTGTTTTCCAGAAGTTCACCTCCAACATGCTAAAGCTCGCAGTCAGGGGCGGCTTTAGGATTTTAATTTTGGGTAGGTCCGCTCCTCGCGTATGGATACATATGCACATTCGATTGATTAATGACAATAGGAAATTACCTGTACAGTAGTTGTTGATGCTGTTTATTAAATAATTATTTACCATTAATAGAAAAAGTGAAAATATATTTACCTTTTATTATATCTTTTAGTGTTTATATATTTTCAGTTTTATATATTTTTGGGTAGCCCCGTGTCTACCCGCTAAAACCGCCACTGCTCGCAGTACGTAAAAGGTTCCACAGTTCACAGCCTCAAGACATGTTTGGCCATATATTAAGCAAACAATGCAAAAGGATGCGTAAGACGGCCCTGATCCCCCATTATCTGACCCTATGATTTGATTGAAACTAAAAAAAAACATACAAGTATTTTGATATTGATATTGATATTTTGTATTGCTGCTATTTACATTGACAATATAAATATGAAAATCAAAGTATATATGATACTATTGCATATAGTATAGAATTATGTGTACACTGAGAAAAATCCGTTATTCGGACAGCGGTATGTTGTACAAATATATGGAATCCTTACGATTAGTACGGAAATCTGTACGGAGCATACGTTATCCATATACTACATAGTTACTGCCTTTTTCTCATTTAGACATTATATCATGTCGCTGCAGGGTGTCTGACATCTAACAAACTTCCGTATACTACACATGTATACGTATATTATATACGTCAGCTATATATTTCATACATCCATCTGTATGTGAGATTCTGACCGCCTATGGACAGTTGTTTCTTTCATCATGAGTGACGTCATTGAACAAAGAACAACTGTCGTTTTCTTGCGAGTCGGTTTATGCATATCGTATCATGGCATGGGAGGTCGTAACACCCCTCATTCTATATCTTCTACTTTGTGCTGTTAATACTTTACTACGCAACACGCTCTTATTAGTTTATTATAAGCTTCATATATTTACTAACTACCGAACGAGATATTTGTAGCCTCGGGCATTAAATTGGTGAATAATAATAATAATAATAATAATAATAATAATAATAATAATAATAATAATAATAATAATAAGATGATGATGATGAGTCATTTACTGAACGAGGTTTGTTTACAACTAAAAAGAACAAAGGAAGGAAACAAAAGCCTGAGTAAGTACAACAGTTATTATAACATCAATTAAATATTCCTTTAATTACCGATTACTTTAGTATAACTCGCTTTAAGTTTCATATATTAGTAACATGTTAACGTGACTTATGGTTGATGATGAGATAGGTGATAATGGTTGAATAAAGTTGGATGCAACAGGAGAATCCCAAGCACACAGTGTTTGTCCACCAAAAGCTCACTTGACAGTGGCCTATGGACCAAACGCATAAGAGTTGAGCGCTCTATTGGGTCCAAGTGCTTTTCGTGAAACACTGTGAAGGGAGGAAATCAATTTTGTGAAGATAGGCGAATAGCACAGAGAGTTGAGGCACCAAATGTGATGGAGGGGGAGTTACTATCAGTCAACTTCACTTAATTTTACTATGCATGCAGATTCACTAGCTTATCTGACCTACTTTTAAGCGCGCAACGTTCCAGTTTTGGATGTTCGAAATCTGAAAATATCGTGTTGATAGGTTTTGGCCATAAATACTTTCAATATAGAAAAGTAATTCACGTGAAATATATTTACGACGTTAGAAGGTCCGTGGCATTATTTACATCTCATAGTTTATAAAAGGTATAAATAATACAATGTATATATATATACTGTATGCTGTAGACTTATAACATGAATAAAGGTTTGCAATTTTATTAATAGAGGCCGCGATGGTTCAGTGGTAGAACATTTACCTCTGGTGCATGGGGTTCTTGGTTCGATCCCAACTCGCGCCACGTGAGCTTTCTGGAGGACAAATATCGTGTGCATGTTTTTTCTCGGGATTCTCTCGTTTCCTCACACTTTCTTCATTTCACCATTTCATTCATTTCTCTTCATCACTGCCTCTTTTAGCCTAGCCAGCATAACCGTGGGATGTAAAACTTAGAGATTTCATTTCATTTCATTTTTAGAGTAGTGACTTCGACTTTATTCAGCGGTAAGTCAAAGTTTGGCTTAGAAAAAATCATCGAACTTAATTTTATTTCTTCGGAAAATTCGATTACGCCGTTTTGGTGTTTTAAGTTCTAATAATGTCCTTTTAACACGCAACCACCTAGTTATGTTACTGCATGTAAAGTATTGCTTAAATTGGAGCTTTTGTACAGGGCAACTGTAGTTGCTTCCTCTAAAACTGTAGTTGCTTCCTCTATTATTAAATAATGAGTTACATAGCCCTATTTTAGATATCGTATTTGAGACAAGAGATTAAATTTCCAGTAATTCTTTCACAGAAATATTATCATATAGGAAATTTTGTCACGGTTATTTTTCACCTTTGTTGAACTAAATAGAGGCAAGGCAAAAGCGTCTTTAAATATAGCCTTATAGAGCTATTGAGAAGTGAAACGTGGATGGTGGACGGCATTTTTTCAATGGTTCCTTAAAAAAAAAATCACGTATATGTTATTTGAGGTAAGACTTCCTTTACTAGGTGTAGGCCTACGCCTTAATGCACTGCAACACACAAAATTCATATGAAGAACTGTTTCGTGTGGTGGTGCATCAGTGGAATGAATTTAGTGAATATCCAGACCCTGTAACTGTGGTTATGGATTTCAAGATAGAGGGAATGCGGCTGTAAAAGCAACTTTTGGAAATTCAAGTCGTATACACCGTTGGGTTTTTCATCTGACTCAGTCAACATGAAGGAAGGTCCAAGAGCTTGGACTCACAGAACGGTACAAGAGCAATGAAAATATTCGTCTATTTTGCGAGAAAACGAATGGATTGGCATTTCTTCTCATAGCAGATGTGCATCAATTAATACAAGAGAATTCAGAGGAAGAGCTGGAACTTCTGGACTATTTTGATAGTACTACGTGTCCGGCGCGTATTGCCGTGTTAAAGCTTGGTCTGGGAATATTCGCTTACGTAATGCTCCCCTTCTATATTCCCCAGACACTTGGAATGTTCACCAAGCCACTTTGAACAGCAACTAGGACAAATAATATTTTGAATCGTGGAACTAGAAGTTTCATCATTTGGTAGGAATGTCCCACCCAACTATTTGGAAGTTTATTCATGGAATTCAACAAGTTGAAGAAACGGTTTCAACTGCGCTTCATCAAGATGCTGTGGGTCAACCACCAAAAGAGAAAATTGGAAGAGTGTTTCAGATTTTGCAGAAACGACTCCAGTCTTTGTGCATAACGTATAACACTGGAACTAAATGTTTGAAAAATTTTTGCTTGTTGTTTCTTATAATCATATGAATAATAGAAAGTTGACATGTAAAACACTTATTGCATTATAAATAGTTATATTTTGTTTGCTATTTTCTGTTCTGAACTTTTGATATTGGCAAAACCTACTATTTGTAAATAGTGATATGTAAATCCATTAGCGGCCTATTTTTCCTGTGCTTTTAACATTTGCTGAACCTGACATTATGGTTTTCATTGCTGTTTGTTCTTGCGTCGAGTATCCGGGACTTCGATTTTCCAGAGTCTAATACCAACTGAATTGTTTTCCAAGTTTGATTAACCCTGGAAGTCCAAGCTTTTTTTTTTTTTTTTTTGTCTCAAGTAGGTCCAACAAGGGAGGCTCCTCGAACCCACAGAATAAAAGTGAGATTTTTTATAGTTTGGTTGAAAAAGAAAAAAAAACTTTGTATGGTACTGGTACTGCATAGTGTATTTGGAAATAGAGTGTAAACCCAAGTCAAGTCAAGTTGTGAGTGAGAACCTTTCATCCTTCGTGGGGATGATATATCATTATCTTATTAACTTAGAGTATTCTAGATTTCATCAAAATAAAAGAATTCTTATTATCGGACTTCCAAAGAGAAAATAAAAATGTAATAAATGTATGACCGTGTTTATTTCAACTTGAGTTCCCAGTCACGACCCCCTTTTTCAGTTTTTATTTTTAAAAGGAGAAAGAAGGAGAGAAAGGAAAAGAAGAAGAAGAAGAAGAAAAGGAAAATGGAAGAAGGTAAAAGAGGGAGAGTAAGAAGATGGAGGAAAGAGAAAATCTGTTATTGGTTAATTTAGGGGATATGGTAAAAGGAGTTGAAAAGTTGTCGAATTGAAATTGATTTCAATGATTATTCGGTAATGATTTGGTATTCGATGGTCGAGATAGCCACATGTCGACTCACACACACCGGACCTAGCACTAGGATGACCACATTTTCGGGGATCACCCCAGGCTAGCGCCGAAAATAAATGAGAAAGTTTATATTATCATTTCAAAACTGTTCGATGTTAATTCAACACTTGAGGTTTAAATTCTGAGATCGATTGTACTGTTAAACTGGTCGCAGGAAAAAAAATATTTAATTGGTCTCTGGAGATTCCAAAATATTAATAAACAATGGTTAGTTCCGGCTTCTTTTGTTCTGTTCGCTCCTCTCATAGAGCCATTTCAGATAGAATCAGCGGTTTTCATTAGTATTTATTAGTAGTAAACTGCAGCCACTGATTACCATTAATGAGCAAGTCTACATATAGGTAAACACAAATATTTCAATTCAAACTAAATCTAATGTCCAGCCACACACACACTCATACAGGACAGCGTATAGGATGTCAATATACTTAAATTTTCGTGAAATAAATGAAAAAATAAAAAAATCTTTCGTTGACCATTCTACAACGTATAATTAAAAAAAAAAAGTTTTAGAGAAAATCTTCGATGAGTTTTGGTTCTTTTTAAGCCAAATTATTCAACTTTTGAGTCCTGTCTCATATTAGTAACATCAATTTATTTAGCGAGACTCACTTGCACTAGTCAAAGTGTCCATATATTTTTTTTTATTATTTTCCGTGGTCTCTACCTAAACATATATATATATATATATATATATTCACGTCGAAGACATGTCATATTCGTTCTAGGGTACATCACTCGATGCACATCAAATAAACTTTCAGTCCATATTTTTATTTCAATTAAATAAACATTAATTCCATTTAAATTTCTAGGTTCGACTTCTCATCCCCAACCATAGGGAGAAATATCTTTCATTATAAGTTATTCTGATATAATAGGTCCTTGGACCACTCCTTGATCCCCTATACTAATTGAGAAATATTACGCAATTTAGGTCAATTTCAGGAGCACAAAACACATCTTAATTTCCAATCCATGGAGATTTAATCACTGCACTGGTGAAATTAAATAGTTGCACTTTTGAAACGTATCGGGAGGATTTGGGACACACTGTTTCCGAATTTCGGGTTTGTAAATTCACAGAGGGGGAAAAAAATAATATTCGTCCAAGTTTTTTTTTTTTTTTTTAAATCTTGGTGTACTGATCACAGGCGAAAAATGCGGAATTGTTTTTCGCTGAAAATGCACTTTATTTTACGTCACATACTGGAGTTATCCAATGTCTTAAAACAACTATAGACTATTTCTATATTCTATGTATATTACTACAATACGGTATCATCCCTGTGATGAACGCATAAGATACCAGGATTACATTGTTGCCTGCTTCTTTATATTTATACAATCTTCCAAATTACGTTTATAATACTGATCTTTCTGTAACGTAAAACGTGCCCATGGAAGCTAATTAGTCGTCTATTAGGTTTTGTTTTATGTATATGAAGGATATATATTAATCATCCGATTTGCAGCCACCCCTAAAGCATTTCTGGATTATGTTATTATTATTATTGAGTTGAGTTGATTTTGAGTTTAATGTACCTTTCAGCAGCGAGGCTATATGAGACGGGACCTACTGATTAACGAAAGGCGGAAATTTTGGCACCAGTAGTTTTGACACGGTCGTTTTGGCACCGGTAATTTTGGCACCAAGAAACGAAGCAAACGGAAATTTTGGCACCATTTATAATTGAAGTACAGAAAATGTGTGAAAATACTCTGAATGTAATAGATATTTAAATTTACATGTTATGAACTAGAATTGTTCCAACACGACGAATCAAACCAGTGACGAATGTACAATCAGCGACAAAATTTCTTTCTCTTCTGTAAAATTTATTTTGCTTGTAACTTTGGAATTGATTTGAGTAGTTTTCTGAAATTTGCCGAAAACTATATCTGCTTTAAGTTGCTGAATATTGAACTCAAATCTGTCCGTCCATTCTGACAGTACAGACACCGGTAAAGATACTATTGGCAGTTTCATTATATATTCAAAGCAAGTTAAAATTCCCCTCTAATGGGTTTGTATTTTACTTTCAAGTGCAAACAGTAAAAGCTAATTGGAACCGAATTGAAAGCTAACGAATAACCTATCTCCTTTTGCTTTCCTGGTGGGAATTGACCCCTTTTCATTTTCTGTTGCGAATTATCCGTGACCCGGTTATATATATATATATATTGCCCACTAGCCCGGTCAATGAAGGGAAAATGTCAGAACAAATTTGTAGCAAAATGAATTATCTACCAATCGTTAGCACACATGTACAGGTATAATTTCTCAAAATTCTCCTAAATTCTCCCCGATGCTTATCCCGCTATTCCCCTAAACCCCTGTGAAGCGTTTATGGCATCACTCATATCTTCGTTACTATATACCCTAGCGCGTTCACTCTTTTTTTCCCCTTAAGATTACGTAGTATAAATACGATTCAGTACAATTTATAGCTGGAAGTAACTGGTTAGGGGATATTTGTAAAAATCGAGACCCTCTCCCTCTGGAAGCGTTTACGGTATCACTCATATCTTCGTTATCGTACAGTCTGGCTTGTTTGTTCGTTTTTCATTTTATTTCTAAGACTACTTCTACAAAGAAGGTTCACTAAGATTTTTAACAGGGAGTAACGGTTTGGGAGATATTTGTAAGATGAATCGTGAAAACACCTGCTCGCATCGTGAAACACGGGCCAACAGAGCTGACATGGCGTAACAACTGACTCGTTATCCCATCCCCCTTCTCTGATATTACACTTGTCTCACTTTTAGATATGATTTAATTAATGGATAGAATAGAAACGTTCGTAATATAATATCATCTTTTGATGTTAAAATATACTTTCAAAAATAATCAAACACAAGCAGGTTTCTAATCCTGAGAGAAATCCATATTCCATGAGGAGTAAAATATATAAATTAGTCCCTAACGGAGCGCTTGTTTAAAGGCTTTAGGAAAAAAATATATATAAAACTTCTTTCAAAAGGAAGATTCTGGGTGCGTTCGCCACTCCTCAGTGCCGCCTCTAGAAGGGTGGAGATAAATACGAATTATGAAGCACTGCAGTCCACACTTTTAGTTAGCCAACCAAATATCGAAAAATGTTTCAAGTTTATTTTTCAAACCTGCCCGCCCCCTCAAAAATTCCTGGATCCGCCTCCGGTATCGGCTGTTGCCAATTAATTGCTAATAGTCATAGCGTACCTTTTGAAATGATTTCAAACGTTCTTTGCATAAAGTCCGTTCGCACATGCACCCTTTTACTGTGCGCCCTGGAGCAACTGTTCCACTCGCTCCATTGTAGTTACACCACTGTCCCAGGTCACACTAATATACTAAAAAATGTGATATTTGGAAGAAAAATCATTTTAATATGATAGCAAGGAATCAGAAAGGATTTTAAATTAAAATACGAACTCAAATGGGGAAGCGGTAATGGGTGTTCAAATGTTTTACCGAGAGTATTTTAGAAATCCCTTAAGTAAGGGACGTGAAATTCGGCATATCAACTCCTTGTTATAAATAACTGAACACATGCTGCAGCGTTGTCAAAAATTTCTATGTTGAAGAGCAATTTCTTTAATATTTCAAATTTTGCAATTCTTTGTTTAGAAAAAGGTCAAATGTAAGGATTTTTTTAAATTGGAGGTGTGTAATTCTGTATTTGAACTCTTAATTAAAAATAGTGAATATCTGAAAGCCACATAAATGTGAAGAAAAATACAATATATAGATAGACTTCATTCAGGTGATTCAGGTAAACCCATTTGTCATCCAGGCAGAACCCTGTAATGAGAAGGTTCACTATTTGTCCACTAGAGCGCAGTGCTGCATGGGTGGAAATGTCTTTCTTGCTTTCAAGAAGTTGATATGTGTAGACAGTAAATAGAAAGATTGGGTTTCAAGATTTTTTTATGACAGCTACAAGATCTTGTACAAGATCTTTTATGGTGTAGATTGGCCTTAACACAAACCAAAACTTAAGGGCAGCACATCTAGTTTCACACCGCACCACATAATAATAGTTTCAAAACTCAGCAAGGAATGATGACAAAGCAGACCGGCGACGAAATATGCCAGAATTTATGGCTAGGTTTCCTCATGGTGAGCCAAGAGTCTACCCAAAGGGACAGTTCGACTGTTTGGTGCTTATTTAAACATCCTTACCAAAGAAAAATTACGAATGCATATAATAAAAGAAATAGAAATGTTCATTCTTCACGCGGGAAAAATGGTTTGATGAATATAAAATCGGTAATTTGAATATTGTAAAAGTTGCCTTTTCTTTACTTTCGAGAAGTGGAATAATCGGAAACGCTGTAATACATGTTCACTCATTTTTGATTATGAGTTTATGTATCGAATTTAACGCCTGCAACGTAAGCGCATGCTCACATTAAACATTTAAGAATCGAACATGTTAATACTGGAAATTGTTCCCTTCAGTAGCTGAAATTTTGAAAAAGTTGAAACACTTTTTCGGTTAATATCAATTAAGGGTTAATGTACCAGACTTCTTACCTCCAACTTAAACGATTACTCATGTAAAGTTTTCTTATAAAGAATCAAAAATTTGAATAATGTGTAATTGTTTTCTGTCCTCATTATAAGCGGAATTGTCGAAAAATGTGTTTTCTTCTTTTTAATTAATTGTTCAAATACCAAATTCCACAATTCTAACTTGAGCGAATCCTCATATTTGCCCGTTTTACAATTGAGAGTCGAAATTTTAGAAAAATGGTGAAACATATGTTCAGTTATTTTTAATGGGAATTTCGTATGCCAAGTTTTATCGTCCTAGTGTGAGATACTTCTTTCTTGGATAAAAAATTTGAACCCCCTTAAACCTCCCTTAGGGTACGTATTTTAAAAAATCCTCTCTTATTGTTTCCATGGCAAAGAAGTTTTCTCGTTTAGACTTTATATTTCTAGATATAGTGGTATGGCCTTCATGTTGATAATTGAATCACTTTTACTTTTTTATATAACATTACTACCTGAATCTGCGCTCTCTACACGCGCATCATTCACGTATCAGCATCAGCATGTTGATAAAAATCGCCAAGGGTACCATAAAGGAGAGTTTTTTTCGATTATTGTTTCAAAATCACCCACCGTTTGCAAGATTTGAGCCTACTTCCGGTTGGAGTTTCTAATCCATGTGTGATCAGTGTTTTCTTTCTTCTTGCATGCAGAAAAGTAATAAGCTAATACATTACACATACAATTAATTATAAAGTCAGTGATATATGGTGTTCATTAAACACTCCAAACAATAAAGATTCATCTTAGACTGGAGAAATGGTTATCCTTCGTTTTTCATTATGATTTGGCCATGAAACAAACGCCGGAGAGATATACTACTCCCATATGCAATTATGTGGTATTGGAATGTATAACTCATATTATATGATTCTTTACTTTTATTAAATTTTAACACTTCCAGTGTACCCCTCAAAAATGTAATAAAGAAATAACAGCCATGTTTTTTTTTTTTTTTTTTTTTTAATATTCAATCAGAACTCGACAATCTACAGAAAATTTGGAATCGATCAGTGAAAACGGTACGTTTCTAGCACTTGTGGTTTTCGAGATCTCATTGTTGAAAGGATTGGAGACAAACATATAAACTTTTCTTTGGAGGCAAACATATAAACCCAGCATTTTAATATATATACTAGCTAAACCTGCGCTCTCTACACAGCGCATAATTGATGTATGGGCGTGGATCTCCTTGTCATTCCTCACAGTATTTGTACATGTCCTTTTACAGATCGTCTTCTGCATGGGGTATAATAGAGGGGATATTTTTATTATTATTATTTTCTCAATATCTTTCACCGTTTGCAAGATTTGAGCCTACATCCGGTAATCATTTCTAATTCATGTGTGATTAATGTTTTCTTTCTTCTTGCATGCCGTATGTAATAAAGCAAATACATTACACACACGATTAATTATAATGTCAGCGATATATAGTCTTCGTTGGGCAGAACACTCCAAACAATAAAGATTCATCTTACAAGGAGAAGACAGACTTTGGTAAATGAACTTCGGGGCCATTTTTTCGAGGTGGTAGTGCACATTTAAAGAGTTAATGTTACAAACTGGGAGAGCGCAATGGCCAAAAATAACGGAGAAAAACCGTCTTAAAGTTTTCTACTTCTGAATATGTCGTACGACGGGCAAATCTATCAAGCGAGGGCGTGGCAGAGTGAGGAAAATCTGCGACTCTTGTGCAAAGGATCCCGTGTTTGATTCCCGTTCGAGTAAAACTTATGTTTTTTGCTTGAACCAATGAAGTAGCCATTTGTATACCAATGAAGTAAGTTAAAATATTAATTTACCATATGTTTATAATGAATAAAACAATAGAAATTTTCAAATCACTTGTAAAATGTTCAAACTTTTTCATGTTAACCAGCAACAAAACTTAATCTATTACGTAAATACACTGATATCACGAGTTATATTGTGGTTACGACAGTCATTGTGTAATAAATGTTCTTGAGGTTCATGTGTACATCTGTTGACAGTGCTGATTACAAAGGAGTTGAGGGGGAAATCCCCTTTGCTAATACTGGATGTCGCTATAACCCAAGGAGATTTCCCCCTCATTCCCCTTGTAATTCGCACACTTTCAACAGATGTAGACCCGAAGCGTCAAGAACATTTATTATATAACGACTGCAGTAACAATAATATTTACGGAATAGATTAAATTTTGTTCCTAGTTGACATGGATCATTGAAAGATTTTACAATTGATTTGAAATTTTCTATTGTTTATTCATTATAAAATATGGTGAGTTAATGTTTTACTTATATTTGGTCTAGGAATTAATTCGTGCGGTTTTACAAAAGATGGCGTAACTAGCTTATTGTCCCATAGTTTCGTTGATCCAAACATGCGTTGAAAACTACTGTCATTGAGCATCTTGTTTAGTATATGTCAGTTGCTTGAAGCGGAAACAACAACATTTTTTCTTCAACTGAAAATGGCGCATTTTGTGCCTGGTAAAGTGTTTTTGCGGGGAGTTATTCTTCATTGCTTTAACATGAAGAAAAGTGCTACCGCAAGTCATCATATTTTAGTGGAAGTGTTTGGTGACCATGCTCTAGCTGAGCGAACGTGTCAGAAGTGGTTTGCACGGTTTAAAGGTGGTGATTTCAGCTTGGAAGACCAAAAGCAATTTGGACAGCCAAAAGAATTTGAAGATGAAGAATTGAGAGCATTGCTTGATCAGGATTCGTGTCAAACGCAGGACGAACTTGCAGAAGCATTTGGAGTTGAGCAAACAACAGTTTCCAAACGTCTCAAAGCCATAGGAATGATTCAAAAGATGTCTTATTGGGTTTCACATGAATTGAAAAGAAAGACGTTGAAAGAAGAAAAACTGTTTGCGAATTGCTGCTTCAAAGACAGAAAAGGAAGGGATTTTTGCATCGAATTGTAACTGGTGATGAGAAGTGGATTCATTACGAGAATAATAAACGAAAAAAGGCCTGGGTGAAGCAAGGTGAACCAGGTCCTTCACAACCGAAACGAGATATTCATTGTGCAAAGGTTATGCTGTATATATGGTGGGATTTGAAACGTGTGGTGTACTATGAACTTCTGAAACTTGGTGAAACTATTAATGGACACCGCTATCGACAACAATTAATGCGTTTGAAGCAAGCTCTGGCCTGAAAACGACCAGAATGGAATAACAGGCATAATAAACTTATTTATCAAGATGATAACGCTCGACCACATGTCGCAAAACCGGTCAAAACCTATTTGGAAAATGTCGGATGGAAAGTGTTACTCCACCCGCGATATTCACCAGACACTGCTCCGTCTGACTACTACTTGATCGATTGCATGAATAACGATTTGATTGGACAGCGGTTCACTTCTTCAGAAAATATCGAAAAATGGATCTTTGATTAGATTGCGTCAAAAGATGAGGAATTCTTTCGACACGGAATCCGTAAATTGTCTGAAAGATGGGAGAAAGTAGTGGCTAGCGATGGACAATATTTTTGTTAACGTATTCATTTACTTTGTTTTTGAAATAAAGCTTCAATTTTTATTAAAAACCGCACGAATTAATTCCTAGACCAAATAGTTACAAATGGCTGCTTTATTGGTTGAAGCAAAAAACAAAAAAAATGACTCGCATGGGAATCGAACCGGTACCCTTTGGACATGAGTCGCAAATTCTCCTCACTCTGCCACGCCGTCACTTGATAAATTTGCGCGTCGCACGATGTATGTGACGAGTAGAAAACTTTAAGACGATTTTTCTCCATTATTTTTGTCCATTGCGCTCTCCCAGCTTGTATATAATACAGGGTGCGGCAGGTAAAACCGGCCCGTAAAGTGAACACATAAAATGAAATGTAATGTATTGAATATGATTAACTACAACACATATATGAAATGTAATGTATTGAATATGACTACTCACCTTCACAGCAGGTGCTGAAAGTGTCCTCCGCCCACTTCAACACACATGTGAGCACGATTGAGGAGATTCATATATACCCTTGTCAGTTCTTGTGTTGTAATGCTATTGGTGACATCCTGGATCCTGGTCTTGAGTTCTTCAGTTGTGTGTGAGTTCTTCAATTCCCGAAACAAATTCTTTGTTTTCACAAAAGATCCAGTGAAAATGAACTCTTCAACAATGGCAACACGCTCGGGTATCGAATACGGCATTATCACACACTGACACTCATCCGGCTTAACACAACGAGGCCTTTTTCTCAACTGGTTTCGACACGTTTCACTGGCTGCGGCTGCACGTGACTGCTGCAGGTCACGTAAGTCGACCCGACCTCGACACGCCATCTCTTGGTAGGAAGGTAGATTATTTAAGTGTTGCCAAAAACACAATATACCAGAATATTACGACGGGCCGGTTTTACGTGCCGCACCCTGTATTAACTCTTCAAATGTACACTACCACCTCGCAAAAAATGGTCCCGAAGTTCATTTACTACAGTCTTTCTTCTCCTTGTTAGACTGGAGAAATTGTTATTATTCGTTTTTCGTTATCATTTGGGCATGAAACAAACGCCCGAGAGGTATACAACTGTGCTGTGTTGAAATGTATAATGTGTTGATATGATTTTTTTTTTAATTTCAACACTTCCAGTGTATTCCTAAAGGTTTTTAAAGAAACAACGGCCATACTTTTTTTAAAATATTCAGTTAGAACTGGAAATTCGGAATTGACCTGACCAGCGAAAACGGCACGTTTCTGGCAGGTGTGGTTTTCGAGATCTCATTATTGAAAATATTGGAGACAAACATATAAACTTTTCTTTGGAGACGAACATATAAACCTAGCATATAGACTAGCTGAACCTGCGCTTTCTACACAGCGCATCATTACATATCAACATGAATCTCCTTGTCATTTCTCATAACATCCGTACATGTTCCTTTACAGACAAAGGGGAAAGACGTCGTGATAAAAATTGGCAAGGGGTACCATAAAGGAGAGATGTTTTAGATTATTTAGTTTTCAATATCTCGCACCGTTTGCAAGATTTGAGCCTACTTCCGGTTGGAGTTTCTAATTGATGTATGATCAGTGTTTTCTTTCTTCTTGCATTGAGTAAGTAATAAGTAAATACATTACACATACAATTAATTATGGTGTCAGTGATATATATATATATGGTGTTCATTAAACACTCCAAACAATAAAAATTCATCTTAGACTGGAGAAATGGTTATCCTTTGTTTTTCATTATGATTTGGCATGAAACAAACGCCGGAGAGATATACTACTCCCGTATGCAATTATGTGGTATTGGAATGTATAACTCATAGGATATGATTCTTTACTTTTATTAAATTTTAACACTTCCAGTGTACCCCTCAAAAATGTAATAAAGAAATAACAGCCATGTTTTTTTTTAAAATATTCAATTAGAACTGGACAATCTACACAAACTTTGGGATCGACCATTCAGAACGGAACGTTTCTAGTATATGTGGTTTTCCAGATCTCATTGTTGAAAGAATTGGAGACAAACATATAAACTTTTCTTTGGAGACAAACATATAAACGTAGCATTTTAATATATAGACTAGCTGAACCTGCGCGGTCTACACAGCGCAACATTCACATAGAGCATGAATCCCCTTGTCATTCCTCACATCTGTACATATCCTTTTACAGACACAAGTGAAAGACGTATTGATAAAAACAAAAAAAAGGAAAGGTGTATCATAAAGGGTAGGTTTTTTTCGATTAGTTTTTCTCAATATCTCGCACCATTTGCAAGATTTGATCCTACTTCCGGTTGGAGTTTCTAATTCATGTAGGACCAGTGTTTTCTTTCTTCTTGCATGCAGTATGTAATAAGCAAATACATTACATACACAATTAATTATAATGTCAGTGATATATTGTCTTCATTGGACTAAACACTCCAAAATAAAGGTTCATCTTAGACTGGAGAAATGGTTACGCCTGAGACGCCTGAGACATATACAACTCCTATATACAACAGTGTGGTGTTTGAATGTATAATGCGTAGGATGTGATGCTTTAGTTTTTTTTTAATTTGAACACTTCCTGTGTACCCGTAAAAATGTAATAAAGATATAGTGGCCATGTCTTTTTAAATATTCAGTTAGAACTGGACAATCTACATGAAATTTGCAATCGATCAGTGAAAACGTCATCTTTCTAGAGCCTGTAGTTTCCGAGATCTCATTGTCGAAAGGATTGGCCACAAACATATAAACGTCCACAGACATATAGTTTAATAGGACTCCAAAAATGGCAGCACAATTCATTTGCATTGATTTTGGAGAAGGCTTATTAAAATACAAAGGATTTGAACAATAGCTTTAAAACATAAAGTGTATAAAAAATATGTTTAAATAATAATTTATTTAAAGTACACATACTTAAAAATATTGTCTTTGTTAAGCGCGAAATCACAAATAACCGTAAGTAAAAGGTTTGAAATCCAAAGTAAGAGGTTGGAGTTCAGGCGTTTTTTTATAAGGCTCGCAAAGGTCCTTAAGTCGTTGATAACTATAACAAGATTTAATAAAGAACTCTGAGACCTTCTCAAAGTCACCCACATCTACTATTCCCATACTTCAGTTCCCTAAGAGAGGGCATAACCCTCTAACAGGGTTTTAGCCGGAACGGCTAGTCACAAAAAAGAAAGCGTTTTTATACCTTTTGTAGCATTTTAATAGATAGATAGATAAATAGATAAGAAATGTGAATATTCTAACCCGCGTTAATACATTATAAAAATTATGAACTTTCCAAATGGAATACTTAGTGCAACACAGATCAATGGCATGGCTAGAAATATATCGTGGAGAGCACTAATAATTGACATGATGAATACATGCGATTACACACGTACATACATATACACCGAGCATTAGTTTGCGTCACCGGCTAAAATGTGGGCCTTGTGGTTCGAGATGGTGCACAAAACTAAACAAAGTGAGTACTACCATTTCACATAAAAATTGCCTTCGTCGGCATTGTACACATTTGGGCCTTAGGCATACGCACTATTTTCCAGTGGCTATATGTCTGTTATGTAAGTAGCACAAAACTCGGGAAATGGTGCTGATACTCTACAAAATGAGTGCTAACATTTGACACAATAGCTGTTTTGATCGACACTGTACAGACTCGATCAGTTGGGATACGCACTATTTTCAGGTGACTATATCTTCGTTATCTGAGGTGCACAAAACTCGAGAGATGGTGCAGAAAACTGCACAAAAATATTAATATTTGAGATAAATATTACATTGGTCGGCGCTGTACGCACTTGGGCAATTGGGATACGCAGTTTTGAAGTGTGTTACATCTCTGCAAATGGTGCACAAAACTTCACAAAGTGGAGTACTGAGATTTAACATAGCAATTGCTTTGTTTGGCGCTGTACGCAATTGGGCAATTGGTATACGCACTATTTTCAACGGCTTGAAGTGCACAAAACTCGAGAGGTGGTGCACAGAATTTCACAAAATTAATGCTATCGATTGTTGTAACTATTGCCGTAAATGGCGTTATGCGAAATCCAGGGTTTGGCACACACATTATGTTCCAGTGGTTATATCTCTGTTATGTTAGATGCACAAAACTCGGGAGATGATACACAAAACTGCACAAAATTAATACTAAAATTTAACAATATTGCCTTGGTCGTCATTGTATGCACTGGGGCTGTTTGGGTACGCACTATTTTCAAGGGGCTATCTCTGATCAGAAGTACACAAAACTCGGGAAGTGGTGCATAAAATTAAGCAAAACTCATTCTAACGGTTGACATACGTTTTTCCGGTTGGACGAACTCGATCCGGCATGCGCTCGAAATATTTCTGGTCTCTTAAGGTGCACAAAACTCAATATGTGATGCACAAAATATGCACGGAATTTTGGTATAAGGGTTTCTGAAACTCCAAATTGACGGACCTGTACGAAGAGTCACTCAAGTGAGACTCACATCTTAGTTCCTTAATGCAAGAAATAGGAAATCACAATATTTACGAAAACAGTGAAAGGAGACAAGTCAGAAAAAGAAAAGATAACTGAAACACACTCAGGTATGAGTCAAGAAGAAAGAGAAGCACTAAACACTAAGATTACACGTATAGTGTCAACTAAATGAACAACCTTTATTTAACACTCCGCCACATACAGCAGCAAAGAACATAATGAATCAGATGACTCAGCTAGACATAGTCACAAAGAAAAATACTACACACGTTCCACAAACATCCGACAGAAGAAGAAATATACCGTACAAACCAGAAATTACTTTTATATGTGTTTCTACTGTGTAGCGAGTGATATACACATAGAAGATGATTCCCTGGAACAAAGAATCAAATAAATTTAAGATCTTAACCAGAATCTTTTCATTTGAAGGACCTACTCGTCTTGTATGGCTCATTTCTGATGATCGGCAAGAAGTATACTGGCTACTTAAATCAGGAATCTCAATTATTGAGCGCTAACACAAGGTAACTGAATACAGAAGCTTACCAAGACCTTCCTCATGTTGGAATTGTTTCCAATATGGTCGTTTCTATCAGCAATATGATCAATAGGGTGGGCAGAAAAAAACTTTTTTTTGAATTTCGATTGGCCGGGTTGCGGTAAATGGGGTTCGATTTCCGGTGAAAGAGACATGAAATTGTGGTAGTTCGAATTGCAAATTAAATTGTAGGTCCACGTTACAGGCTCAGTGCTGGAACCAATTATCCAAGGTAAGACTGTAGTACATAATCGACTTTTAGAAATGTGCAGATATTATATAGATACTTTCAAATGCTCGTATCTCAAGTACTTGGTGATTATCAGTGCAGATTTAGACGAAATCGATCAACTATCGACCAAATATTTACCATTCGACAAATACACGAAAAGAAGTGGGAATACAATACCCCGGTACATCAACTATTTATTGATTTTATGACTCGGTTAGGAGAGAAACATTATACAACGTTCTTACAGAACTTGGAATACCGAAAAAGCTAATTAAATTAATTAAGATATGTTTAAATGAATCCCAAAGTAAAGTCCGGGTAGGAAAATTTTTGTCCACGAGCTTTAACGTCGAAAATGTCCTGAAACAAAGAGATGCGTTGTCGCCATTATTATTCAACTTTGTCCTGGAATACGCTATAAGGAAAAAGAAAATCAAAGATAGCAACCAGGGCCTAGAGTTAAACGGTATTCACCAAGTTATGGCATACGCTGATGATGTAAATTTAATAGAGGGTGATAGAACAATAGAAAGAAATGCAGAGATCTTATTAAACGCTTGCAGGGACATGGGTTTATAAGTAAATGCAAAGAAAACTAAATACATGGAAGTGCATCGAGACCGTAATACGGCAAAGTATGGATACGTTAGAATATTAAATAATACTTTTGATAAAGTGGATAGTTTCAAATATCTAGGATCAGTATTAACAGACGAAAATCATATTCACGAAGAAATTAAATGTCGACTAAAAGCAGGGAATTCGTGTTACTATTCGGTTCAAAATCTCTTGTTGTCGCGAATTCTGTCGAGAAATTTGAAACTTAAAATATATAAAACGATAATCATGCCTGTTGTTCTGTATGGTTACGAAACATGGTCGCTTACTCTGAGGGAAGAACATAGACTGAAAGTGTTTGAGAACAGGATCCTGAGAAGAATATTCGGACCCAAGAGGAACGAGAATGGGGAAGGGCGGAAGCTTCATAACGAGGAACTACATAGTTTATACGGTTTACCCAACATTGTTAGGGTCGTCAAGTCTAGGAGGCTTAGGTGGGCAGGTCATGTAGCTAGAGTGGAAGAAAGTAGAAACGCTTTTAAAGTCTTGACTGGAAGACCAATCGGAAAACAACCATTAGGAAGACCTAGGCGCAGATGAGAGGACAATATTAAGATGGGTCTTGCAGAGATAGGAATACAAAATAGAAACTGGATCCAATTGGCTAAGGATAGAAGTCAGTGAAGAGCTTTTGTAAACGCGGCAATGAACCTCCGGGATCCATAGGCCATAGAGTTAGTTAGTAGCTCAAGTACTAATTGACCTAGCTGATGATGGACTGACTCTTTTAGGTCAAAGAAAAAACCTTTAGGTGGATTATATAATTCATTAAAAACATTTTACATTCTTCTTACACTGAACCCAATTAATGACTGAAGTTTTTCATTATCTGGTTCTAATTGGGATACGCTGATCCTCAGAAATGAAGTTAAATGCTCGCCTATCAGTCTGTTTTTAATACAACTCTTTCGAAATAACTCTATTCGTCAGATTAAGAATCATGTCGCGGACTATAGCTATAGAAACTTTGAGGGAACCCCGTGTGGCGCGCGGCCTGTAGTTTGCTCATCACTGGTCTAAACACATGAAACAAGAAGCAAGATACGCAATAGAGCAAAGATTCAGAAAACGTATGATAGGTGCATTCAGCGAACTTTGACCTCAGAGGGTAGGAGAAAGGAATTAGCTCCCTGAGTTTACTTACAAGTTTATTCTGGCACTTGGTCATCATTGTTATAAACAATGCCCTGTCCTACTTAAAGCTACATACGTTTTTTTTCTTACTTAAAGTTATTGAAGATCTCGGTTTTAATTTGTTAGTTCAGAAAGTGTACACTAGGGTGTATCGAATTTCCACTTTAAAAAAATCAAATTACCCTTAGCCATACTTTTTGCGAAATGCCCTCCATATAACATGCAAAACATCACAAGTCGATTACTCAGTTTCTTCAGGTGCCACCAACAGCCTAATATTTCAGAAATTCATTATCAAATGTATTGTTTGTGACAGTATTTGTATACAGTATACTTTTACGTAGTAATATTTTTTGTTAGAAAGGTCTATATTTTACGTGAAAAAGAATCTCGATTTGATTGGTCAAGTCATTCAGGTGCCTCCAGTGGCTGAAAATTTGAATAAAAATACCTAAATAGTTATTTTTTCATTGTGTTGTAATATTGTTTCAATGTTTCTGTTTCCTTTGAACAGTTAATTAAGAAACAAATCTTTAGAATTTGCACCTCTTCGCTTATTTCCAAGCATTGATGATTAAAATAATCCAGAACTCTCTCCGTAGGGGGAGGGATGACTTCAGTTCGAGTTCCACCCACCCATATCCTAATGTTGCATATGGTGGTGCAAATCCATAACGTTACTTTTTCGTGCCTTGATTTTTTTTTTTTTTTTTTTTTTATAATGTTAAACTCTTGCATGTTCTCTCTTGGTTGCAGTGTTTATAGGATAAATTATTGTCACATCTCTTGGCTACATACCGCTGATGCCGCCTCTATCACCAACCTTACCATTCTTTCTACAGTACAGGGGCCGCGGTGGCTCAGTGGCAGAACGTTCACCTCTGGTGCACGGGGCAGGCACGTAGCCAGGGGGGGCCGGGGGATCCGGACCCCCCCTTCGAGACGAGAAATTTAAAAATTAAGGAAGGATAAAACGAAGTGAAATGAGAAAAAGAAAAATCGGCGTTAAAAATTAAAAAAAAAAATACAGAAAGCTTTTGGTTACTCTTTCTTATGAGGAGATTTGTATTACTTGCAATACATGGTGGCGAGGTGAGTGGGATATCCTGGAAGAGTCAGGGAATTTGAAATTTCCGGAAGTTATGCAATTCTTAGAATTTCTGCTACTAGTCGGGAAGATTTCAAGCTTCTGAAAGCATAATGCCGGTTGTGTAACAGCGTGGACATTTTTGATCATAATTTTTTGTCATCGCATCCTTGCAGTATCAAACATGTTATTTCAAAAAACAATGTTCTACTAAAGACAGTAGTTGAAGGAATAACAAAAACAAAAATTTATGTGAAAAGAAAGTTCTGTTAACATTTGATTCAACAGAGAAAGGAACACAAATAGTGTAAAATATTTTACAAGACATTATTCAGTTTATATACTCATGTCCAAAATTATTTTCAAATGTCTATAAATATGTTATTGTAGGAGTATAATTTGATAACGAATTCGCCAGGTATTTCTTATAATGTTAGTATGTCGGCAAAGACATTTAAGTGGCAAATTTTGTCAAAATAGCAGTAAATAAGAACAATAAACAAAAATAAAACTTTCTTGTCCATTTAGCAACATTTCGTTTTACTCAGTCTAATTTTCGTATTTTTAATTCTTTTCCTATGTAATTTACCACAAATAGGGTCTATACATTTCCCAATTATACACATGGTATCAGTATTAAAGGTACCCTGCAAAATCATTATCAAATTATATTCTTACAAGAAGACAGTCATAGATATGCGACAATCATTTTGAACATAAGTGTACTTTTTATAATAGTGAATATATACTTTTTATAATAGTTGAGGTCGTAATGAAAGGGAAATTGTTATATTTGAATGAACAGAGGAAGAACGTACCGTAAATATTGTAAAATCATTTTCAATGCGTTATTTTATTATTTTACTCGAGATTTCTTCGTATTTTGTTATTAAATTACTTACCAACATATCCTCATTTTATTGTCCTAACAAACCAATATATATTGGTAATAAAGTAGTTTAGATTGATTGGTGTTTCATGTCACGTCCCCCCCCCCCCTTCCCGTTGCGAAATCCTGGCCAAACGAACCAGTATATGTTCTAGTAAAATAGTTTAAAATGATCGAGCCCTGGGTATGATGATCACAGTATTTTTATTTCACGACCCCTTCCCTTGACGAAATCCTGGCTACGTGCCTGCACGGGGTCCTTAGTTTGATCCCAGCTCGCGCCAAGTGCACCTTGTGGTGGACAGATGTGTGCGTGGCTTTTCTCAGGGTTATCCCTTTCTCCCACTTTCTTCATTCCACCATTTCCTTCATTTCTCATCATCACCGTCTTCTTTAGCCTAGCCGGCATAATCATGGGAAGTAAAACCTAAAGATCTCATTTAATTTTTTTTTCTTTCTAGAGCACTGATTCGACAAGATAAGAACGTAATAGATTCATCAGTTTATGGAGCGGTCTTCACATTTTTTTAAAGCATCTCAAAGCTCAAGTGTTGTGTCAATGGGGCTCCATCAGCGTGATTAATCATAACAAAATAATTTGTGGCTTCTAAGTTGATTTCAGGAATGACGAATTCAACTACCAGTATGCGATCACCAGATATTGCTATTTATACTGCTTTTAGAACTCGCCTCCAGCTTAGCTTCCGTACTTTATCGTCTTGATCAGTTAACATTGACAGAAGCATGTTCTCGGGATGGTCGTAGAACGCATTTCTACGCATTACTAACTCAATTATTTCCTTGTATTTTGCTTCCATACAGCGCGAAGTTTCCGAGCTCCTTTTATACACGAAGGATTACGGATCATAGTGAACCAGAGTGGTGCATAGACCTTCATGATGACTGGAGGATTACTTTAAGTTCATCTGCTAGTTGTTTTGTTCCTACGTACAAGTGTAAGACCTTATTTGCTGTAGTTAGCCACCTAGCTTGATGAAATTTACCAAGGTTTCTGTCAGGTAACACAACGAAACATTCTCCTGGAGAAACCACTTGGCACATGCCCAGCAACTTTTTTTCTTTTTTATTTTATCCCTGCTCAATGAATACTCGATGAAGTTGAGGTTCCAGTCTACTGGAACGAATTGAAAACTCTGGAGTATCAACCCTTCACAGGTTAGAAATGCTGATCTGATTGGTCTTATAAGAATATTTGGCCCGGTAGTGTTGCTGTCTATGGACTCAATCAAATGTCAAAATTTGATGTGCCATTGCACCATTCTTTGAGCTTAGAAGCGACAAACTACGATATAACATGCATGCTAACAGAGCCACCACTGACAAAACACTTGAACCTGGAGAAGCTTAAAGAAAATGTAAAGACGGCTCTTTGGAAATAAGCAAAGAGCTGCAGATACAAAAGATTTGTTTCTTACCTAATTAAACGTTCACAGGAAATAGAAACATTGAACCTTAATTTTACAAATCAATGAAAAAATCTTTTTTTTTTTTTTTTTTTTTGAGATTTCTGTCCAAATTTTCAGTCACTGGTTGGTTGCACCTGAACGACTTGACCGATCAAGTTGAGATTTATTCACGTAAAAATATAGATCTTTCAAAAAAATAAGAGAAAACTGATTTCACAAAGGTATTTTTTTTTACAAAAAAAATATTTTGAACAATTCTTTAAAATTTTAGTATGTTGGTGGCACCTGAAGAAATTGAGTAATCAACTTGCAACTTTTAACACCTTATATGCAGGCCATACCGCATATCATATCTCTAAGTGTAATCTGATTTCAAAAACAGTTAAAACACAATGCACCCTAGTAGTGCGATGCCCCTTTAAATATAAATTTATAAATAGAATATGAAAAGTTGTACACATGCTGAAAAGAACAATGCATTGTTTGGTTTCCGTTCACGACTATGAGATCGACGTAAGTGCTGAAATTGGCCTGGTATTAGAACCTTAGAGTGGGATCTGTATAGCACGGAATTAACTTTCAAGTTGTGGAAGGCAATCATGTGTGGAAAGGACTGTAAATAGACGGATACAGAGGGTGGGAGAAACGTCTCATATTAAGGTTGTTAAGAGGGAAGACCGAGGAAAACGAAGAAAAAGGGGAATTGCGTAAAAGATGGGGATTGGAATCCCTTGAGAGAAGGAAAAAAAGTAAGAGAAAAATTGTAAAAGATAAAAAAAAGAAGATAGAAAATTGAGGAAGAAATGTGTAGCTGGTAGAAGCAATAATGTATAAAAACTGAATGAACAATAAAGGAAAGAATATAAAATTTCTCTTTATAGACCACCAACTTTCTGCTACATTGTAAGTTTGCGAGTGCCTTTAGATTTCGAAACTACAGCTCGTAATTTTTATACTGTATAAATGTGTAGTTGCACTAATAATAACTGTCTATGACAAATATTACTTCATAAAGCCTTATATATAGTCCAGGCTGGAAAAATAAGCTTGAAGAAGATAATTTCGTTTAAAGGACTTTTTTTTCCCCCTCTAACCAGTCTTAGTAAAGAAATAACAGTATGTTACACCTTCTTTTATCATTATGACACACACATACAAAATAAATATTGTATCAAACTTACGAAAAATTTCAAGAATCGTAGAAAACAGATCATTAAATAGGAAAGCAAAAGGGCAAATCGAAGGACGCAGTTGGTTTTCTAAATCCATCGAATTGTTTGTAGAATGTATAGAATAATGTTCAGCTACAAATATTTTAATAAAATGATCAAATGTCTTAGCAATAACTGCATTGAAAATGTATTCATTAATTTTCTTTCATGAAATTATTATTTGTAATCTATTCATAAACTAAACTAACTTCAGTTACCATCTAACATATTTTAGAAGCTAACGAACGACACATTTTATGTAATAGACATACAATATATTCTACTTCGTTCTTCAGGTTTTTTAATTCTTCCTTCAACCTTTTTAAGTATCTGTAATATTCTTCCTTTTCCACCTTATTCTTCCCAACATTTTTCATTGAATTTTCCACCAGTCACACAATTTTCCTCATTCTTTTCAATGCCTACATGTTTCAAATACCTCTAATCAGTGTGCGAATTAGAATTTTTTTTATTGGGGGGATAAAATTAACCCAAGAGGATGCAATAATTCAAAATGAGACAATGATGCCTACCCCCCCCCCCCCACACACACACATGCATAAACATGACATGGCATCTATAATAAATAAAAGATTTATTAATTCAATGAAAATACTGACAATAACTATATATATATTGTCTGACATGTACATACCATACCTAACCTTTCTGAACGTGTTTATATGCTGTACTCACTCTTATGTCCACAGCTCGTAAGGTTTATTTCCTTAATAATTCGGCCCAATTACTTCCATAGCCATTTGCGTCGATGCAATGCAAAATTTGCGCTTTAGTTTGCGGTAATCGACATAGCATTTAAATATATATATATATATTGAATAATTGCAATTTATAATGTGCCTCTAGAAATAGCTATACACTGAATTCTTTAAATAAAGAAAAAAATTCGCACAGAAGTGCCTGAATAAAATGATTATGATGTACGGTCACATTCCATATGGGTGTGCGTAAAATTTGTGAATCGCAACATAAGAAACGCAGATAGCCATTATAATTACTATGCCAATCTCCACAAATTAAATTCAACTTTTGAGTTGCGTAGACGCAAACTAGGGAATGAGAACCATGCGCTACCAAAGAATATACTGGAAAATGAAATATAACAAAAATTAAAACAAGATTATAATCGATACAAATGTAGAGGTTGAATATGACATATCCGACCTTCGCCAAGTTGTTCTTGGCTAAAGCTAAGAGTATTTATAAATCTATATGTGACTGTTATGCGCAATTAATTCATTCAAATTTACGAACGACGACGAGCTGAAGAGTACGAGGATACGGTTGCAAGTAACAGCTGTAGTCATAATGACCCCATGCTGTAAACGTTGCCAACACCTAGTGGCCCACTTGCCGGTAAATGTCGATCGTCGATATAGCGACGCGTCGAAGGATTGCCCCTAGTACGCCACTGGCGGCAGAATTTCGTCGAGTCGAAACAGATATCTAGAGTCAGGGTATTGAAGTTACCACCGCGTAGCAGCGCGGACTTCATTTTAGTCCTCGCTCCTTCAATTCGTCGCGGAGAATTGCTAAAGGACCAACACGAACTATCGCCAGTCATATGTATGCGGTTATTATTATCCAGTATATTATTTTTTCCTAATGAATTGTTCCTAAAGTGAGCTCCGGGGGTCAAGAGTAACCTCTGGCTCTACATCATGAAGTGAAAAATCTTGAGATGAGTGCGTATAATTGTATGAATTTAGATGACAACTGTTACTTATCATTAGAAAGTGAATATGGGAGAACTATGAAATAGACACATGTCATTTTGTTATAAAATTACATGGCGAACGCATTTTATCTTATCCCAAACGGTTATCGTCGAGCACTCTGATTGACCAAATTAAAAAGACCTCAACGATTTATTCCTCTACAAGCGAGGTTTTCTTCATCGCCTCCGCGGCGAAG
This sequence comes from Thermobia domestica, assembly GCF_964235325.1. Lineage (NCBI taxonomy): Eukaryota > Metazoa > Arthropoda > Insecta > Zygentoma > Lepismatidae > Thermobia > Thermobia domestica. Next base: position 111,409 of record NW_027656171.1, read on the forward strand.
TCGGAAGAATACGTGGCTAGTAAGTTTGGTGGTTCACGCCACTTCGGGATCCTTTTTTGGTACTTTTTTAAAGTGTTTTTAGACACCTTAAAGTAAAAAGTTACACATATAGGCGATTTAACACATTTTGGAAGAGTAATTTTGTGGTTCATTGGCGTTTCGTCGCATCTCTGCCACTGGTAGGCCACTGGTAGTATAATTTTCAACACGGAAGTGGGGCCACCGAGGAACGTTGCTGCGGGGCCACCAACATTTGGCGAGAGATCCGTAGTTGCCCATCGGTGGTTCACCGACACTTACAGCATGGAGAATATAGTTCAACTGAACAACAATAAAAATGGTGGGGAAATTAGAAATGACCAAAACTGAATAGTTTACATCCCTTATTTCGAAATACAGTTAGCAGATTAAACTTACAAGGAATGACAAATACAGTGAAACCTCTACTAACGGACACCTCTATAAAGCGGACACCTCCCATAACGGACATATTTTGTAATCCCCAAACACCGTAATAGGAAAAAACATATTGGCAAACCTCTCTAAAGCGGACACTCTCTAGTACGGACACGGACAGTCTTTCTTGTCTACTATAGATATTATTTACCTCCTATTACGGACACTTTCTCTAAAAACAAGTTGAAAAGTAGAGTATAAATACACTTTTAGTAATTCATACTATGTCACCAAGGAAGAACATGAGGGTGTGACAACATTTTGCCTCCTCAACTGACTATTCAGCAACCCTGAGGAAGGGTCTCTGTTTCACAACACCCTTATATCCTTTGCTTGCATTCCACTCCCACCTAACCTGCTTCAGAAACAAAAGTGATTGACAGTTGCCCACTGTTTGGAATGACACATCATTCTACTGTCCGGCTGGAATCTCTTACCAAACAGAAGACAAGTTTGGTATTTTTACCACGGGTACGCATATTGTCTTTTAAAAAAAAGTCATTACTGGACTGTAATTAACTCACAAATTAAAGCAACACACCGAAAACGTAGTAAGTAGCGATAAATGTAAAGTGTAGAGAACTATAACATCTTATTCCCATGTTGTGCCTCGAACATAGGGAATTGGATGACGCAAGATAATGCAGGTACAGTAACATTTTGGTAATATTCATAAATATGTGATTCATGCAAAAATATTTTTTTTCTAATTGCATATTACCTTGTTTATTAATTTACGTAAGAAAATATTGAAACCTCTGTAAGGCGGACACCTCTCTATAGCGGACAATTTTTGATTCCCCACGGCTGTCCGCTTTAGAGAGGTTTCACTGTATTAGTGAAATTTGGTATTATACTAAACAAAGTTTGGTGGGGAAAGCGAGCATCCCCGGTAGGGATACTTCAGTTGATTTCTTTGGAGAGGAACAAAATGTGATTGAGGGGGGAAATCCCCCTCATCACCCCGGTAATTCGCACCCTGCCTCTAATCGATTTCTGTTCCTTTTCTGTTGACATTTACGTTACTCCTCTGACAATAAAAAGTCCAACGTGTTCTTCCAGGACACAAGATGTTCCCAATTTTTCAGTGTTTTGAAAAATCACAAAAGTAAACCTCGTATATTAAAACATTTTAAGACTGTTTTAAAAAAAGTGTTTTAAAACACAAGTTAGTGTTAAATAGCTGACTGAAAAATAGCCTTAGATTTAAGAGCAATTAGTCCTTATTCGTTGCATATTCAGTAGTCATTTATGAGTATTAGAAAACTACGTAAAATAATTGAAAGATTATTCCTTGGGCTTTGCGATATTTTGTAAAACGAAAGGATATTTTCATAAGGAGTGCAATTAAGGGGGCCGCAGTTAAATTCCGAGTAAGACCTTATCTATTACACGAATTTGGCATTTCGGCATAATTTTCTACGAATTGGAGGGGGGATATTCAGCAAGACAATGCAGAGTCCATTTTCCGGCGATTCTCCCTGGGGTCAGAATCTCCTTGGTTCTCTTCAAGGAGGAACCACTGGTTTTTTTCAGTGCTATTAAGTCCTTGCAACATTTAAGAGTCCAAGAACAATTCATTAAGTTATTGACTGTGTTATCAAAGCATTTGAGTAACAAAGAATACTTTCTAATTATAAATGGGTTTTTAAAAATCCGAAAGCAAATTTTATAAACATTTTCCAAAATTCCCGATGGTGAATTTTTTTCCAAAGATCTAGTTGCTAGTGGCAGTAAATAAAATGACACAGTAAAGATTTGAGGAACGTGAATCCATACAATGGTAACTTTCTAAGACAAATATTTATAAATGTGCGTAAGTAGTCTATAAGAAATTTTGGTAACAGTGTACATACACTCTATACAAATTATTCACAATCATTATCCTTAGTGCCATTAATAATGCCGTCAATGTTGACAACTCCGCATTATCTTTTTATTTTGAAATAGCACTACAGGTCATATATACAGGATGACTCGATAACGGTGAACAAAACTATATATGTATACGAATTTGATGAGACATATTGATCCTGTAGCACTGAGCCATAAACTGCAAAATACATTAAAAAGTTGATAATTTTGATGAAAAAAGCTCCTAAAAGGACTATCTTTCTAACCTCAAGAATATTCCGAACGGAAAGACTTCCAAATTAATTCAATGCATTTCAGATATCAGATTATTTCAAACGTAGTTGAATATCATAATAGATAAAACAAAATTAATCAATTTTGTTTATCAGTATTCAGTATCAGTTATATTAACACTATTTGTTGTTAGCCAGTGTGGTGCAGTCAAGCGGTCTGAAGGATTTGGTTTCACTGAAAAGTACGGGCGTTTTTACTTGTTCCAATACGTATGTGTTCATGTTACTGTCTAATTAGGTAAGGGTAAAAACCCGAAATGAGGAAACTCAGGTATTCACGAAATTGAAGTATAACCGGTTAAAAGTTAAAAGTAAATAAATAAATAACAGGGTAGCAGAGTGAACTTTCATGCGTCAACGTAGAATTCGAATCATACCAACCTATTTGTTTATGTTGTTTCATTTTAATATTGAAGAAAATCGTTATTCGAAATCGATGTAAAATGTCATGCACATGCAAGATATCATCAATTGTAATTACCAACCTAAAAGAAGTACAGTAACTCAAAGTAATAGCTTTGCTGTCTTGTTATATAGGCTAAGTACTAAAAGATTTATGCATATGTGAGTTTTGAATAAATTTACAAAACCAAATTCTTTGTTACAATAAAAACAAAATTAATGTGTCTAAACTACGAACTGAACAATACCCAAAAATGTTAAATAGTAAGTATTTAGATGCCAAACACTTAAGTAACTCACCAATGTGAGGTTTAAATTCCTATGTCACTTAATAAGTGTCTTAAAAAAAAAAGATTTGATGAAAACCAAAAACCACAGCGTATCTAAGTTTTTATGTTGATATACTTGATATGGAAACTCTTCAATAACAACGCAGTTGATAACCAGTGGCGAAGGGTGGTAAGAGGCCCTGAGGCCCGGCCTACCCATTTATTTTCATAAATTATAATTTATAATTAATTCATTTTCCTTGCACAGAATACATAATATTTTCTAAGTTTAAAAAAAATGTCCGATAAACAAATCGTGGTTGGCACCACTGCTGGGAGGCTCACCGAGCACTGTCTCAGGCGGCAGTAGTACTACCGCCAAGCTACTCAGAAAATCCCGCGAGAGAACGTGTTGGAAATGACGTTTTCTTTGCCAGCGTATAACCTGCAAAAGAGACCGGCCTCAGCGCTTATCGACTTTCGTTTCTACCTACTAGTTTCTCTCGAGACCTTCGATTTCGATTCGATATATCAAACAAATAAAGAGCATGACAAAGTGGGCTCCATTCCGTTCCAACTTTGCTTAATTTTGCGGACTCTAACGCAACGCGAAAACTGGAACAAGAAATTCTAAAGGCACTACGCCTATTATCGCAAACTAATCCCCCTGTATTCCATTGCGTTGGCGCAAACCTGTACGACATCAGACTTGTTGAGTTCATTAGAAACAGTGTGTGTTTGTAGATATTGTGAGTGATTTTTTCTTACATTTACAGAAGTGAATGAGAGAAAATGTCAGTAAGTGGAGAATATGAATATACGTAATATAATTCCTATTAAAGAACTTTCTATGCCAGTGGTCTTTTTTAAAATTTCTCCGCCTTATGCAGAGTCGTTTTGACTTATGACTAGAGTCATACTAAAAGCTTGATTACTGCAGGAATCTTATGTTAGTCTAACCCTTTAGTATGGCACTAATCACGCGTCAAAACGACTCTGCATAAGGCCCAATGTGTTATTAAGGAACAAAGACTAACGCCTGTGTTGAAAATAGAACAAACGGAGGGCAAGAGAGTTCTGCATGCATCGGTACAAATATATATGTGTGTAGTTTTGAAATAAAGAGCAGCGTATAAAATATTTAAGTCTGATTCTGTTTTTAAACGGGAATTAAGTGACACACAACATATCTTGATTGAATGTTTGTCATGTGTTTTGAGCGATATAATTAACGCTGTAGACTACTAAATATTTTTGAAAAAGTAATATTTTTTCTTTTGCCCGTTTTTCGTAAGTGGAAAGACATAATAAAATGAAACTTACCACAGTAATAGATAATGTTATTCTACATCCGAAAATACGAATCGGAAGAATTTTCAGTGTTGCCATCCATAGAAATTACAGTGTGACCGGAATTTGAATTACTCGAAAATCTAGGTTAAAGCAGCGACTAGAAAAATGAACTCAACGGTAATTGATGACTTATCATGCTGTCTATGTTCCTTGTTTACTACTTTTTAAATAATATTTCTATTTATTTTATAAACCTTACATAAATTATTACAAAATAAATAAGTCATTTTACTATTATTATTATTATTATTATTATTATTATTATTATCGTTATTATTATTAGTAGTAGTAGTAGAACATTGGGCCTACCCTCTTGAAACTATCACCCTTCGCCACTGTTGATAACGTGATTAAAGATGTATTATATATATATATATATATCCTATAAATGCACATTAAAACATATCTAATGGCTGTGTAGCAGCAGTGGAATACTTAGGGAATTTCAATTTTGTACATTGAAATCTTTTGGTTGGTTTTGTTCCCTTTTTATTATTATTATTATTTTTTAATTCCATTGTACAACTCATGAGTGCACAGAACGAAACGCTTTTGTGCTTTCCTTTGCTTCATAAATGGCAGAAAATATTCCGTAATTCAAATACCAAACAATCAGATACCAAAATACCTGGTTAACATTTTGGATGATGTACTACAAACAATCTTCGAATGATGTCCTATAAACAGTGTTCTGAAGTTGAACCTCTAGTTATTTAGTTTCATTTCCTTCGAAGGGATTTCAATATTCAAATCAGTTACTTGAGCCACAAAATTGGGTGGCTGAATAACGGTGAGCAAAAATGTGTCTAATACGTAGCAGTGTTGCAAACTTAAAAATAATTTAAGAGACACATTGCTTCAGTCTTGATTCTTGATCGAAATGTTAGTATTTAACAGCACTGTTTACTAACCTTACATATTTTTGTACATGAAATAAGGATAGGGTAGTTAAGAAACACTTTCATCAGATACCATCAATATATAGACAGCATTTCTTATTACAGTGCATTTTACTAAAGGAATCAAGTTATTTTAATGTGGCATTATTTATTTTATACATTATGGGAAACGGGATATTTATCTATTAGTACACCTTTTACCTAAATTACCAAACATAGATACACGAAATTCGGTATTTGAATGCTTTTGCTTCGTACAAAGGAACGGAGCTAGAGAAAAGATGGTTAAAAAATATGTGCGTGATATCTGCTGATGTATAAACTAAACGCGGAAAAAATAAAAGGAAAGTAAATTGTGAATCATTTTAAAAGATCAGTTTCTAAACAAACTGCATGCTGGATATTACTGATTGTATTGTACATAAAGACAAGAATGAAAAGCTGTATTGGTTATTCACCTAGTGTAACAATTTATCCGAAAAAAAAAATCTCAACTAAACTGTACGCACTATTCATACATTAAAAAAAATATTAAATACTATAAATCCTAGTTCTTTCTCAGTTGCCGCTCTACACAACGCAGCATTTTGAAATTGTACGAAAATAATTAGTAGTTCCGATTATTCTAAAGTTTGAACCGAAACAATAGTTTTTCTGTCTGAGAAGCACAGGTACCGATCCTTGCGGAGGGGAGGAGTGGACTGCTCCTCCCCTCAAAAAATTGCTTGAACTCCGTAAAATTTGGATATTTTTGCTTAAATCCTTGCTTCCATATCTGACAACGAAAATTTTTTGTTACTTGTAATGTGTACCTGAATCTCTACAGAAATCATTGCCCCTGCTGAGGAAGACGGCAAGCAACAAGTAGGCCATTTGATGATAATAGAAGAGGACAGTATGTCACCGTTTAAATAAATAGGATACGTATTGCTGATCCTTTAGGAGAATCATGTGATTGAAGTCACACAGAATATTCTTACTTCCCCAATACTCATCCACAAAACTTTCAGGAATTTGTTTTGTAAACTTCATTTGTTTTTGTCATATACTTGAAAAAAAATCTTTGTACAGAAATTCCAAGAAGAAAAGCCAATTTCAAGAGGTTGCAAGACATCGCGTGACTGAAGTAGTTAAGCAACGAGGATACCGTTTGGTGAACGTTAAGTTCAGCCTTCTAATCTCTTCCCTGTAGTTTTTACTCGCAGTTCAGCACGCGTTTACGTGTATACAACATTGCTTCGGTGTTACCCCAAAAGTACAAGAAGTCTTTCAGCAAGGAAGAAAACATCCGGCATGAAAAGAAAATGACCACAAAAGTCCGTATTTCTCTTTTGAGGCAAAACCAATCCGTTTTTACATAATTGCGTTTGAAACATGTAAAGTTGTAAAAGGAAATTAGTATCCTCGCTTTGCAGAGGGTTTATTTTGCTTCATGAAAAACATGATAAGAAATTTTGTTACTAAAGAAGGATCAACCGTAAACGTTAAATTGAGATTCTGGTTGGTGCACCCTTATGCTATCTGTTACTGGTTACGCCTATTGTGTGATTCTAAGTAGGAAATAATTCAACCACTTCGCCACGTGTGTTGTAAATCAATTTAGTGTTCCGATTATGTTGAGGGATTCTTTGCCACAGCCACGTTCCTTTCCTGTTTTTCAACTTTCTCCTATCTTTCTGTCTGGTTCTTGTATAGCATAAGAAATGTGCATTCTTAATAAATTAGCCCTTTAAATATTACATAATGAATAAATGTTCGTGAGGAACATTTGCTACTCAAATTCAATAGAAACTGTAAGTACAATGCCTTAACAGTTTCATTTCTTAAATAATATAGATAATAAATAATTTTAATAATAACAGTGACGTACTCACAATTTTCATCACTCTAATTCGAATTGCTAATATTTTAAACGATAGCTGAACTTGTGTGGTGTCTATGCAGTGCATCGTTCTAATGTGAACATAGATCTCCTTCCCACTTTCTTACTAGGCTGTATCTATACACGTTCCTTTACAAACACAAGTGAAGGACGAGATGGCACTCAAAGGGAGTGAATTGCTATAGACAAGCAGATAAACGCAGCATTTTAATATATAGAAATTAAAGTGATATGACAAACTTGGAGAAGTGATAGGTAATGTAAATGGAAATATTTTTTCCTTATAAATCCATGTCCCAGTATACCTCATCGCAGCTCTACAGGCCTTTGAATTTGGCGGCATGCCTTTCAGATTAAAGCAAAGCGCCTGAAATGTCAATTAACCCGTTTATGTAGCCCATATACATGTTGCCTAATATGAAAATATCAAACTTGGCAACACATTAGTGACAATTTTAATGTATAATTTCTTATGACCTTAAAACGACAAACTGGTAAATAATAATAGTGCAGTACAATGGTATGCAGAAGTCTTGCTGAAAATAAATATAAGTTGTGAGAAGAAAGTTAATAATAATATCAATATTTATTCTAGTGCCGCAAACAGCTTTTGGCAAAAATACAGCACGTGGTATCAGAGCATTACATTGCGATATAATAATAATAATAATAATAATAATAATAATAATAATAATAATAATAATAATAATAATAATAATAATAATAATAATAATAATAATAAAAATAGGTTGAGCTACATAACTTAATTTGCAATCAAATAAAGTAATGTCAGTAAACCAATCAAAATAATCAGCAATGGATCGCGCCTAAAGTTTATGTAGCTCAACCTATCATTCGCTATCTACCAGTGCCTAAAATTTGTACATCTTGTCATTAGGGTTGCCAAAACTCAGACTTGCGAGGAAAGGAAGAAAACATCAACCCTTCGGTCAAAGAAACAGTCATGAAAACACTGACACTGTACGTTTGTTTTGGTATACAAGTAGCTTACATCATATTCTGTTCTAGAAATATTTATTTACGTCCTTCAAATATTATATAGGGTGTCCGAAAAGTTCCTAAAAGCTAGATAATTGTACATGAGAGCTATCCGTAATGTAACATTGCAGGAACATGTTATGGCAAGGGAAAAATTACTGGTGTAGGTGACCTTGGTGGTATTCATTTTGGTTTTAATTCACATTTTAGATGGAAAAGGGAGCATATGACACACCCTTTTCCGCTAGAGTAGATGGCTTTTCGATCATTAATGTGTGTACATTTTTATGTTTTATTATTATATAGATTAATTGTTTGGAGTAAGTTTCTCATCATCGTGGAGGCTATAGGTGCAAAGACCTATTGTTTACAGTTGGATCCAGACTGGTACTTGGATGTTTATATTAGGCAGATAAGGTCATCAGGGAACGACCATGGGACCGCACGCACTGAAAATACTATATTCGGTCACTTGGCTAAGAAAAGGCACTGTTTTTGCATAGAAATAAAAATGTTATATTTCTAGCAGCAGTAAATTTGTTTTACTTGGAGTTTACCTATTTTATAAGTTTTATGAGTTGGGCATACTATGAATGAGATGCTTTGACACTGAACTAACACTTTTCATGTTTCATATTATCTTTAGAAAGTACGGTACTTTATAGGCACTGATATAATATACATTTGTTTATTTTAAAGTTGTTATTTGTTTCTTTGTGTTTAATGTGCAAATTACTGTACTTGTGTCTGAAGACCGCAGCTACCCCTCAAAAGAAATAAGTACTCAACTGTAAATAAATTGATCATGCGCACTCAATAAAATCATTGCAATATCTTTCCTAAAACGATGGACACAACGTTGACGTGTAATTATAGGTACAACTGTAATACAAACTGTACCTAAACATCACCCAGTAATCCTAGTTTTGTATTGCGCTAATTATATTTCCATTAAAAGATGAAGACAGACCTATCACTGGGAGATACAAGTAAGCAAAACACGTTACTTGCGTAACCAAGTAGATATTACTTGACTAAATAATAACCGTTAAAAGAATTGAAGGCTGTTTCTCGTGTTGAATGTACTGTACATAGAATAATTCAAACAAAAACGCTTGTCATTCTGCTAAAGTGTATGCTCACACAACAATATAATGTTGATGTAACCCGCACAGTCGCATCTCATAAAAGGAGGGAGTGTCCTGTAGTACGGGTAGAGTACATGCGGGTGGTTAAACATTTGCGAGCTCAAGGTGACAGAAAGTTTAGAAAAAAGAGAGAAACGAATAAGCGACACACCCAACATTGTAGCTGAGCACACTTCTATTAATAGATAGCCTATCTGAAAACCACAAATAACCATTATGTAAAAATTTGTACTACATGATGTGTAACTTTTTAAAACTATCATTTACTTTAAAAATATGCTTTCTTTCAAATGAAATTTTCTTTCGACATATGCTATCAACGTTAATTTGTTTCTCTAAAATTAAACTTATTGTAGGCCTATTTCTTTTAAAGTTGCCTATCAGATTGTAAAACATTTTCGCTATGATAATTGACACTTTATACTTCATCAGTAATACTTTGTTATTTAGGCTTGCTTATAGGCAAATATAGTAGTTGGCACTCCATTGTTGTCAGTTTCTTTATCAGACCTAAACGAGGGAGAGATAGCCTATACAGTAATATTTCTGCTGCAAATAGTTAATAATATACAAATAGTATCAGATAGTTTAAAATGTAGCCTTTTGCCCACGAAATGGCATTAGTGTCCCAAAGTGTATGAGTCGCAGCGGGGCAGACCTAACGTCATTTGAGAGTTGACAGTTTAAGCTAAATGATGTACAAAAAGTGTTGGAATTCTTATAATCAAACGTAAGGTATTGTGCTGTGAAAATGAGTGAACTTCTTGCAAAACTGCTCTACATTTTACAATTATACTTCGATAAAGACATAAATTCTGCGCAGGCCCCTGAAGAGATTTGTACTGTTAATGGGAAAGATACATAATCAGAAGCAACAGCAAAAAATGGTTCAGTCGCTTTCGTTTCGGAAATTTCAGTGTCCAAGATGCTTCTTGCAGTGCGCGATCAATCGCAGCAAAAATGGACGATATTCTGTTAAAAGTTCATCAAGACCGGCATGTCTTAAGCAATCATGATATTGCCAATGACCTATAGTACTTGCGCCGAGTCGTGAAGCTTGGACTCTAAACCAATCATAGAAATATTTTGCTTAAGCTCCGATACATCGGAAAACTTCTGTACAATTCGTGGAGCCGCTTTCCGAACGCACATTTGGGGGAAGCGTCAAACAGCTGAAATTCACCAACAATGTTGCCAAACCATGAAGACATAGTAAATGAGTATTTAAAAAAAGAAAGCATTTAAAAATTACCAATAATACAATTATTCTAAAGCAGTAACACGAATAGTACCAATGAAAATATAACGCAACAACAACAACAACAACAAAAACAATTAACAAAACGGAACTTGGCGCCAATCCGACAACACTCTACTCTCGGGGATGTTTCCCGTGTAGCGCGAGAGACGACACTGACAAAATTTGATGGGTGGGGTTGATGACCGGAGCACACCCCTCGCGTTCTATTGGGTGGTGAAATCGGTAGATCTAGGTCAAGCTTCACGACTCGGCGCGAATACTATAAACATCCATCACCAAACAGGGTTAAACTATTTGGAGAGAGCTGGCTACCAAAAGAAGCTCGATATTTGGGTGCCACAAGATCTAACTCAAAATAATTTACTCGTTCGAATTTCTATCTTATAATCTCTACTGAAGCGTGATAAACTCGAACCACTTCTGAAGCAGTTGATTACTAGTGATGAAAAGTAGATAAGTTACGACAACAATTTGCGAAGAAGATTGTTGTCGAAGCGAGGAGAAGCTGCATAGTTTGTGCCAAAGCCCATATAAACGCCCGCGAAGGTTATACTATGCATTTGGTGGGATTGGACGGACATTGTGGTTCACAAGCTGCCTCCATATGGAAGAACGATAGACTCCGACCTGTAGTGCCAACAGTCAGCATGAGTGAACCTAGCGGTTTAAAGGAAAATCTATAACAAGCAGAAATGGTGTCGTATACTACGCTGACAACGCCAGATCCTATACATCTTTAACAACCCGTTAGAAATTGCGAGAACTTACGTGAGAGGTTTTAATGCACCTACCGTATAGCACGAATGTAGTACCGTTAGACTGTCATTTCTTGTGGACTTTGCAAAACTCCCCGAATGATGTTGTTACTTTCGAAAGATACCACGTGTCACTTTTTTTTTTTTTTTTTTTTTTTTCAGAAACCACAGAAATTTTATAGCGACGGGATTATGGTGTTGCTGAAAAAATGACAGAAGATTGTCGAAGAAAATTACAATAAATGTATTCTCAATTTTTACCTCGAAAAGCTAAATACTTTTTAGGCAACCTGATATTCCTGAATGAAACTTTCTGGTACTATATCCACGGAGAAATACGGCCAACTCATTCAACTGGGTGTTACGTAGTCAATATTTTGATATTTACCTGTGTATATTTTGATATATTACAAAAGTTTTAGATACAGTCAAAGCCATTTTACACTAGAAACGTAACATGAAATTGATAACATTTAGAAAAATAAATTTTTGGGATGAAGTACGACAAGGAATACCAAAGAAAAAATCCAAGCATTAACTTGTCGTGACTGAGCAAACCACCACTCAGGTCAGCCTAGCGCGGTATTCAAACTAAGGAGCCGGCAATTTTGCGAAACGAGAACGCTAATCATTCACCTAATGTCATTCAATGATGGTGTCTAATAATGTAAAAATGAATAATTCCCGTTTGTTTGTTAAATGTAAGTTCGCACATTAACGACATAAATAGATGTTTCACTTTTGTCAGAGAAAACGCTTTTCAGTTCTTGGCGTTGAAAACACACCGGACAAAAGCTTATGGATCGTGTTTCATTGGCGACAGGAGACTAAATGGCCAATCACTGCAGACATCTGATTATTGCAGGTAACTGTAGTGAGTGTGCCAATTGGTTGATTAAAAACAGTTCGTCAAAATAGGTTGAAATAAAGATGTGGCACAATAAAAAAAAAAGAAAAAAGAAAGAAAGAAAGAAATGCCATTGTGTTTGGGCGTGTCCATAGGCACAGAGTAAATGAAATTGTCCGATTGATTAGTTTGTCAAGGCGTACTGTTCAGTGTACTGGGGAAAATGGTCTTAACAGGCGTGTAAACGCAAAATGGTACCAGATCTGTGGACGCAAAAATATCCTAATGTGGAAGGACCGCCGATGAGTTTACTTGGTGCATAATCGCGTCATGTTAAAATAAATTAAAGGAGCATGCTTATTTGGTTATTCACAGGACCGGGTGTTTCCATTTTTCCACTTAATGATGAATATGCGGTGTACCCCCCATCTTCCATAGTGACAAGTGGTGTACTGAGCTTAAAACATTTGTGCATGGTTTGAGGAACGTTGAGACGTATAGCACATCTACAAACCTCCCAGATTAAAATCCAATTGAAAACCTGTAAGACTATTTGGAGCAGTGGGTGAAACAGAAATGGGAAAGTTACTTTGCTGAAACAAAGGGATCTACTGATGAGCAAGTGGATGAATATTACTTGGCGTTCTGGAGTTACTTCCAATCAGAATCAACTCTGTTATGAAACCGGATTTGGTGTTACGCGGTATTAAGTAAGTTCCGTGAGAACTTACTAAATTTTTGTCCGGTATGTTTATCATCGCCGTTCTTGGTCGTTGTGAAGACGTGTTGTTAGTGTTATTGGCCATTGCTGTGACGTACTATTGGTGTTATTGTATTTCATTGTGATGTATATTATTGTTTTTGTTCTGCAGTGTATTTACTATTGCTATTATTGTTGGGCACTGTACTATCCCTGCTTTGTATTGTGCGTTGCTGTTTTGTCATGTGTAGATCAGTGATGCCAACCCGTGGGGGAAATCCCATTTTGTGGGACTTTTGACATTTTTTAGGAATAGGGATAAAGGAAATTTTCGTCAAAATTGGCAGCACATATGGGATTTTTCACATATTTATTTCATTCACTCGATCAAAACTCTCTATGAGCGGGAAATAGGATGACACTGGAATAAACGTGAAATCAATGTTAATTGTCAAATTTTATTTGAAAGTGCATGTTAGTGTGCAAGTGATTTATGCAGAAACTTGTGAATATGAAAAAAGAAGCAACGAGGAACGTAAATTTTACTCTGTATTTTTTTTTTTTTTTAATCATGAACAGAAGAAAGTAAATTACGAAACGGTGTCCCGACAAAACGTACCAGCGACAAAACGTACCACTTGAATTTTCGCGACAAAACGTACCACTTTTGACGACCTGTTATAAATGACCACCTATCATGGATTAATTAAAGCATTTCTGATATTTATTCCGCGACAAAACGTACCACTTATATAAATTACGACCTGTCATGGACTAATTAAAACATTTCGGATATTTAATCAGCGACAAAACGTACTACTTCATGTTAACAAACTACTTCCTCATGAGCAGGTAAAACAACGGCAGTATTAGGTTGAAAAGAACAGACAGGTAATGTATCGAGTTGTCAAAGTGCAGAAACTCAATGCTAAAAGAGAGCTCATTTACAGAGGAAATGTAGCAGCCTATAAACTGAAAGACACAGCTATAGATCATGGAAACTTTTTGGATATTATTCCTTTCGTAAGCAAATTTGATCTTCCGCTTAAAAGTAATTTAGATAAGGTCACCGAGAAGAGTCATATAAGAGGAAGTAAGCAGGATAGTGGTCCCATAACTTTTACTAAACACGGTGAATTATGTTTTGAATGCTATCAGCACACTTATCAGAGAAGATATTTCGAAAGAAGTCTCTCAAGCTTCAATATTTTCTGTTCTATTAGACACTACTCAAGATATAGTAGTTTCAGACCAGTGCTCTGTTGTTTTACGGTATGTTGTTAAACAAAGTATTGTTGTCATTGTAAAATGCATATCTACCACAGGCCAGTGTCTTTGTGGTTTACTGCTGGAAATTCTGCAGAAGTTGAACCTTGATATTAAGAAGTGTATTGAAATTCAACCGATGGCTCAAGTAACATGCAAGGACAATATTCGGATTTTTTCAATTCACCTATGATCAGTTACACGTGTCATTCAGTTGATTTTGAGTTTAACGGCCCTTTTAGCAGCGAGGCTATATGAGACGGGACATACTGATTTACAGGAAATCCGAAGTACATGAGCTCCCGCCGGGAATCGAACCCAGGTCTCCCACGACAAAGGTGCATACGCTAACCGCTTAACGACTAAGAAACTCAGTTACACGCGTAGTGTTACGCTCATATACTCAATCATGTCATATGTGATCTGACAAAAAAAATTGCATTGATTCTGTGTTATTGTTCTGCTGAATGACTGTGCGATATTTATGCGTGAGTCTTATCAGCGAATGTACATTTGGAAGATCAGATGTTAACAAAGGCGTCTTACAGTTATTGCGGAAACAAGATGGTAGAAAACACACTGTTTATCAGAAAAAGTTTGGTCATTTTTTGAACCCAAAAAGTGCTTTATATATAGAGTTGACCATAACAATTAAGAAAATTGCTTCTACAGAAAATATCAAACCAAAAGCTAGGTGTAAAACGAAAGGATATATAAAAGATCTTCTCAAGTTCAAAACAATTCGGATAACAGAAATGTTCCTTAAGATACTTCAAGTGACGACCTTTCTGTCAAACTATCTCCAAGAGGGTGCTGCTATTGTAGTCCTATCGGATGATACAGACTATTCTGTTCCAACTGAAAGAGTAGAGAGATGATTTTGAATCCGTTATGAATGCAGCAGCATTAAGATTTGCAGAATGGGCCAATAACAAATTTGAAGACTTAGAACGTGATTTCTTTTTATCTACTGACCTATCGACAATTCTCCTTCAGAGATGGACAAAGATTTTTCCTGTGAATATGAAGATGAAGCTGACCAGGTACTGCATCGAAGTATTCAACACAATATTGGACATGGTAGTTTTGAGTATTTCTTCAAAATTCAAGAAGCAATGTACTTTATGGATTATTTGGACCCTAGCCACTTCAACCAAGTAACAGAACTTCCAGACGTGCCTTTCGATAAACTTACATATTTTCTAAAAAATAAAACTTCAGTTAAGAAGTTTCCAAGGATACTATAAATGTATTCTCTTGGACTTTTGAAGGACGTGGATATCCTTGAAAGTCAGTCTTGATGACGAGCACAACCGAGGAAAAATGACTGTGCTGATGGTGCAAGTGATTCAGAATTAGGAGAAAATACATTTCTTTACAAGGCAAACGAATGCAAAACGTGTTGCAAAATTGTCCAATGTGCTGCTTTTTAATTTTGCAGAATTGTAATTTGTGCAGTAATACTTATCCAGGCTTCCAGCATACAAATTTTTATTGACTTTGCCCGTAACTCAGGTAACATGTGAAAGAATTTTTTTCAAATTTGAAATAAACTGAAATACATTAAAAATAGGCTGACGAGTACCATGTCTCAGGAACATTTGAAAACATTTTGTTGATGTCTATTGAAAAAAATTTATTAAAAAAATATTTCAAATGCAAAAATGATAGATACATAGCATCAAAAACAAATACACTAAAACATCTGCTAATTTTGTAATATAGTATACGTTCCCCTTGAACTTCATATAATATTTTGAACAATTCAAAATAATATACTGATGAAAGAATATCAGGTTTCAATTGTCAATTGTTAATACTATTGACTTACTGTAGAAAGAAAACTGTGCAATTGATTTGTGACATTGAGATGCTTGTGGCCCTTGTGGGAGAAAGCGCCCGCGCCCCTCTAATAATGCCTATCCGACCCTGGTCCAAAGCCTGGATAAAGTGTGATGGAAATCAGCAAATATTCAAATATTGCATATGTAAGATTCTTGCTGGTCTTGGTCTGGTGAGAATCTTACGGGTATGGCCTTGGTGTTGCGAGAACCTTGTAGGCATGGTCTTAGTCTTAGCCTTAGCCTTAGTCTTGGTTTTGCATCGGTACTTTTCTCATTACCAATCTGTTCAACTTTTAACCTTATTTTGGCCGATATATATATACTTACATACCGTCCTATCAAGTGGTACGTTTTGTCGCCTGACATTATTTGATGGCTGATTGGAAGACTCTTCGCAAGTAGCCCTCCAGGCAAGTGGTACGTTTTGTCGCTTGTCATTATTTAGTGTTTTTAGAAAACCCTTCACAAGCAGCCCTCAGGGTAAGTGGTACGTTTTGTCGGTGGTACGTTTTGTCGCTAGTACGTTTTGTCGCGTATTCTTACGAAACACGAAACAGTCAATTTCCGAAACGTCCAATACGGAATAATTGGATAATAAATTTGTCCAGTTTCACTGCCTTCAGTATAACATTATAGCCAACAGCGTGATGCAAATACTAAATTATGACGACAAAATGTGATTGTTTTCAGCAATGACTTCAGTGGTCTCTTTTAAGGAAACCGTTTATTAGGAATTTAGAAAATTGGAATTTACGAATAATTCACCCAAATATTGAAAAAGAAAGTAAGTGATATAGTACAGTAGTTTCAGTTTTCATATTTTATGAATTTTTGAAGGTTTTGTAATTAGTAATTATAGCGCGTGGGAAATTTAGAAGCAAAATGAAAATTTCTGCCTTTTAAAAGAGGATTTTATAAGGTTCCAGGTTGACATCACTGATGTAGATGAGCTGATAAACTTGTTTTACAGGTGTTACTGCTTCTGCAACAGTTACTGCTTTTGTATCTGTTTTGTAAACCGCGAATGAATAATTGTAACCAAATAAAATAATGATAGCAAAAAGGAGCAAATTATATACTTTTAAATGAGAAGAAATCTCACTATGTAATGCTTACGCCATCACTTTCTCACGAACAATACATTTAACTCTTACATTGTTTTTGGGAGCGAAAACTCCATCCTTTAAGAGCCGAGGATCGGAAAACGTTACTCCTTTTCAATGTCGCTTGCGGGAATTGACAACATCATGTAACGGTTAAAAGCCAATCTAAACTACACTGCGTTCTTTGCTTTACTGATAGCGTCTTTGAATTATATTCTTCCAAAAAGAGTATCACGTGTATTCCTCTTTAGATCATAATACAAGATAATTTTCTTCACACTTTGATAGAAAAAGTTGTCACGTTTTGTTCTCTAGTGCCTGTGAAATGTTTTGTTGCTCATGGCAGGTTTCAACAAAGCCATTCCTGGAATTTCTGCCTCTGAGCTAGATGTCAGATCTTTGTTTTCGATGGAGGATTGAGAAAAAATATAACAATACTGGTGCATTGTTATGTAGGTTCCTGTGCTATAATTAGTTCTGAACTCTAGCATCATGTATAGCTATGCAAGGAGTTTAATGCATTATTTACTTAATTATACCTCATATTTAAAGTCTGGGAATATACAGAAGTATGTGCGTCACTGTTAGGACTATATGTTTCACTATTAGGAGTACGTGTGCGACCCTTAGGAGAAAACAACAGTAAATTCACGTGTTACTTTCGTACAGTACACAAATCAATAAATAATGTTTCATAAAGAAAAAAGATCCTAGTAACAAGAACATACTTTTAGTACAGAAAAAAATCGGTTTTCTCCATTTTCTCCGACGCTAATCATGGGAACGTGCTTTCAAGCATCCAATTTTGTTCAGTTTGATGTAATCTATCGTTTAATACATGTCTAACCTTGGGACAATATTAGACAAAAATTAAAGTGTAACCGCCCTTTCACATTATCCGGCGATTTGCCGGACAAGGTAGAAAGACATTGCAAGCAATGAAGCTCTTCACATATGTGCGGCGGTCACCGGACATTTATCCGGCGAGCAAAAACAGCCGGATGTCCCTGCTAGAATCCGGCGCGGCTGATCGCCGTGTATAGCCAAGCGGGACATTACAAGCTATGAAGCTCTTCACATATACGCGGCAAACTGCCGGATGGGTGTTGGGGGAGGAAGCAAGTGTTGCCAGGAAAGAGTAGAGTAGCTGCGATAATATATATATATATATATATATATATATATATATATATATATATATATATATATATATATATATATATATATATATATATATATGTGTGTGTGTGTGTGTGTGTGTGTGTGTGGAGTGTGTTTGTGTATGTGGTTATGTTCTAGCCCAATACACCTGGAGTAATTTTAACCAAACTTGTTACATACAATATATGTGAAAATAATCGAAAACGACCGGTACTACCGGAGTGTCGAATCCATAGATCGTTGATTAAAGAGTCCAAATCAATATAAATTATTTTTTTCTATGTAATAGAAGATTGAGAGAAATAAATGTCCGGATAGCACTGGATAAATGAGCTTGTAATTCTATGAATTTGCGGTGCCCCAAAATTGAAATACACACTATCAAATATTTCAGCAATATTATATATTTACTAACAATACCTTTATGTACTTTCGCAAATCAAGAGAGAATTCATGATGTGATATTTGATAAATATACCGTACTTTCTATATTTTATAATTATCTTTAACACTTCTATGGTTGTAATTTCTTGAATAGTCCTTTGAATACAGGGACTAGAGCAGTGCTTTAAAAAGACTTGAGTCAATAGTCGGAACGCTTAAAATAAAAGAATAAACCCGAAATACTATAATAATAATAATAATAATAATAATAATAATAATAATAATAATAATAATAATAATAATAATAATAATAATAATAATAATAATAATGCCTACAGAGTAGCCTTGGGCTCAGTGGTTGTGTTGACTTGTGATTCTGGCAGTGCCGGATCTAGCCCGGGACCGGGGGGCCTAGGCCCACCAGTTATCAGGGTGACGAAAATAATTTAAGCTATTATTTATATATATTTTTGAAACTTTATAGTAAACTCATGATATACTTTTCATAGTCTGGGGTCTGGCAGCCTCCCAGTTTTTACCTTCTAGATCTGCCAGTGGATTCTAGGACAGGTGAACACCGGGATCGTATTTTAAATATCCAGAACCTGGCCGCTATTTTGGTCAAGTCTATCGATTGTGGAAACAGTATAGAAAAATCTCCTTCAAGTTGCCACTTCTCTAAAAAAAAGGGTGAACCCATATGTGTCTCTGACTTTTTTCTGTCTATCTTAACAAGGCGAGTAGAAGACATTTTTTGCATTTGTCAATTAGAGTCACAAGGTTTTGTTTCTTCAGTTGCACAGCAACCCTGGTCGGATATTTTTCATCCACGGCATATGAAAGGGTATACTGCTCATCCGGCAAACTGCCGGAAACGGATCCGGCAAATCGCCGGATAATGTGAAAGAAGCCTAAGAGTGAACGATAATTTTGGGGTATATATCAGTGGCGTCTCCTGACGTGGATGTTCGGGCGTTGGCAAGAAAGGAAAAATATATTAACTCTCCCAACCATAGGCGAAATTAGAGAGGGACCCCCTCTCCCCAGGAGCAAAGATGGCCCATCCACATTTATTTTACTGATCGAAAGTAATGTGATAAATTTACATCAATTTACGCATAACTATTATAGTGGCATCTGCATTCGACATACGGATATTTAATAGTGACTATACTTTACCAACCCATCGATTTCTTGAATATAATTTGTGCCTGGAATATCTCGCAATTTTCGGAAGTAAAGAACCATGACCGTCCCTCCATAATACGCCAACCTATAAACGGCTGGGGTGTGGTTGTTCGTAGATTCTAAAACCTTTATAGCAGTGCTAGAGGACACTCAAGACGGGCCGAAGTCCTTCGTTACTTAACAGGCCCAACAATACATTTGTTGTCTTCTTCTCATTATTATTATTTTTACTAATCATACTGCTCATGTTAATAATACTAATCATACTACTATTACTACTACTACTACTACTACTACTACTACTACTACTAATAATAATAATAATAATAATAATAATTATTATTATTATTATTATTATTATTATTATTATCATCATCATAGAAAACCATTTTTGCGTTGTGCTTTCAGCGTGTCCCTTTTCTCCACTGGGTAAACATGTTCGTTTGGAACTTACGATCGTGTATCGTGTTCCATTTGACATCGATTCGCATCAATGACGTACTAGAAATCCCAATCACCACCGACTGTTATCTTGAGTTTGAAAATATTTGTCTTCGTGAGAAAATAGGTTCCAGTGTATCACATTCTGGCGTGTATGACCAGAGTACATAACTTTCAGGGGCCATGAGGGAACGATCACTCTACTTCCGGTTCGACGAAGTCGCAAATCGTAAGAGTAAGCATATTTCCATCTTTCAATATGTCCTTCCACTTGTGCAAGTTCCAATGCAATACTCGTCGAGGTGTTGGATAGCTTTCCTTGTAAGTGCAAAATTGAGTACATTACTTTCAAAAGTCAAGGATATAAAATTACTTAAAAAACGAGAAATTTTTCGAAAAAGAGGAGAAAGAATTATTTGAGAATCGAGACAAGACGAAACTTCTTCAAACCTAACAAGACGTCTCGTCTTGTGAACAACACTAGTCAAGGCTGAATTAAATAGTTTTTTCGCGCCCCTAAACCAGTGACCTTATTTTAATAAAGGAGATCACATATCGGAATAATATAAAATAATTCTAAACAACATTTATTTAATATCACCAGTTTATTGGCTTCAATGAAGCCATATACCCAGCCCACGTCACTAACCTTAGGATACGTTTTCATGTAAGAAGTTTGCACTTAATTGAATCACATTGATTTCGATACAAAAGTAAAGTATTTACAGATATCATTCTCAACAGCTTGTTTTCAATTTTATTTTAAGTTTCGGTACTGACAGATTTATCAACCGAGTGCTAATCAAATTTGCAATTTTGCTGACACTTTGCACTAATGTTTGTTTCTAATTACCTGAGGATATTTCTTTAATAAAACTAAAATTATAATATAGAAATTGACCCATTTCCCCTTCTCAGGAACGGCATTTAAAAAAAAAGAAAAAAGAAAAAAGGAAGAAAATCCGAAGGTCGCGGTCTGTAATTTTTAATGAGAAGTGTATGTGCTGAATTTTACGCCTTCTTAAGCGAATCCTCACACTCGGCATTTTCTAAACGAATAATCGGAAATTTGAATATTAATACAAACCCCATCTTTTCTCCTATAGAAGCGAAGTTTTCGCAATCGTTGAAACGTCTTTTCGGTTAATTTTAATGAAGAATTTATCCCTTAGTTCCATCTTCTTAACTTCAAGAATTTATGATATATTCTATTCTTAGTAAAATAATAATAATAATAATAATAATAATAAATTAAAAAATGAACTTTCACTCTCCTATAGGACATATATTTTTAAAATTCTTTTATTAGCCCTTGCTTTTTGACAAAGGAATATTCTGTACAAATCCATGTTTCTATCTATAATAGTTTGAGTAAGATATTGATGAATAAGTCACTTTAGATATAATCTTTTTTTAATTTTTTAAATATTATATCTTTTTAAAAACTCATAAATAATTCGTATTCAGTTTTGGTATTTTCGCCCTATTTGAATTATGTTGTTGGCACTCGACCATTTAACATTTTTCTTAGATCACTTTTTATTACACAATTCACGAGTCAATACGTTTCTACTACGGTTTTCTCAATGGCTTTCTCTAGAACAGCGTTTCCCAACCTTTTACAACTTGCGGTACACTACGGGTGTTACTTGGATTCTCGCGGCACACTTATAGATATTATTATTTGTAAATATAAAACACAGTGGTATTTTTCTGTGATTATTGATCTCCTTCTTACAGAGAAAAAAGCTCTATCACTGTTTTTCCCCCGTGGTATTGCAATGAAATATTGGACTCAGGTTTTTAAAAATACGCTTTCTTTTTAAAAACTGTATCCAACATTTTACTAACAAGGAAGTTCATTAAATAACGAACGAACAAATAAATCTCTCTTACTTTTAAAACACAAACGTAGGTAATTTGTCGAAAGGATTGAATGATATTTTAAATTTTCAAGTTACGAAATAGTCTGCAATAATAAAGAAGCAATAATGGTCATAACAATGATAACATTTTATTTTTCAACATTAGAAATGTACAGAACAGTAACCTGGTATGAAACTTAAAATTGCAGATTCATAGTAGAGGTTCATAGTAATGTGAAATACTCTTTTTCCCTACGTTTTGTATTTTGATTGCTATAAAGTTAATAATTTTGTTTCGATTCCTCGCGGCACACCAGCGGCCCATTCACGGCACACCGGTTGGGAAGCGCTGCTCTAGAAGAAAGAACATATGGTGTCCAGGCATTTTCAAGAAAAAATGTGACAACCTTGTCCCTCAGCACGTGCAGAAAACACTTTTGTGGTCACTTGTGGTCATGCTTGCGGAAGGGGTTGTTTCTTACCAAGGGTATGGGTAAGGGACACTTATCAGTGCTGGTATTGGAGCTATAGATCTTTAAAGTTCTTTTTTTTTCTTTTTTTCGTGTCTTCGCAGCCTATAGCTCCGAAAGGAAACATTGGTGCACCGAGATTGGTCTATACTTTTGGTTATCTTGGTGTCAGAAATCACCTCCAAACGTTGTCGGTGTTGTTTCGAAACACCCTATATATATGTCAACTGTGTTCCTTATCACACTTAGAAAACTACGGTAAGCAGTCTTTGTCAAAATTATAGAATTTATACATACAGTACATAATTTTCTCAGTCACACGCATTAACATATTATGCTGACCAGTTCTGTCAAAATTATCACATACACACGGACACAATATTACTGGAGCTTTTGCACATACGCAAATTACCGCAAACACTTTTTCACATCCAGTGTACGCTCGTATTCATCGAGAATTGAAGATAGCCTGTGGCCTAACATTACATGTCTTTTCACTTTTTTCCCTCCAAATTCGGAACCCTCCTACCATACAAAAGATAGTTTTGCTGAGCTTCGTTCTTCAGAGCAGCTATTAGATGTACGAGACTCGGATGTTGTTTTCCTAGCAAAACATTAAGCTTATGATTCCAGCTCTCCACTGCATTACTTGCTCTATGCCTCTTTCGATAACAGTTCCACATTTTAACGTTAATATGAGCATTCTCCAACCATGTATCAACAAAGTAGTCTTAGAACTCCTATAGCTTATCATTCATGGGGGAAACTGTTACACGTTTAAATTTATCAAAATAAAATATTGCTTTGTTTAATGAGTAATTAGATTTGAGTTAAATTAAGTACAGAAAGCAGACTTTTTTTTAAAAAAAAAAGGGGGGGATATTACAATTGGATTTTCAATAATTAATTACATAGGAATACACTTTTCATGGAAATATCCCTGTTGTCTCGTTAAGTTATTTAATATGTTTTATGTCAAATCTAACTCAAAATTAGGATAAGTTTTATTTGCACTTACAGTAAAGACGAACAGTATCACTGGCACGTACATTTTTCGTAACGAGGTTGTTTGGACGCTAACAAGCCAGAGGGAAACATATTTTACGAGAGGGAATCATATCATCTTTCATCATCTCAGAATAAATGAATCGGTCGCTCATAGGACAAACAACTGTTCCTGTCCGGTGTCTTCCCACGTGCGACAGTCCTATAAGCGATAGGAACTGTTAACTGTCCTATAAGCGACCGATTCGATCTATTAACTGCCCTATGAGTCACCGATTCGTTCATACTAAGATAATGGAAGAAGATAACGCTCTCTCTTCTTTAACTGTTTTTATGTTAATGTGACTTAGAACCTAACAAAATGTACTATGAAAAATTCCGCTCTACCTGAAATTAATACGTGAGAATGCTCTCATTACATTAACAATCTTTTATACGTTTTTCCTAATATTATATTTTTGAATTAATTTGTATGAATACATTGACTCTATCAAGGGGAAAACTAACTAAATATTTAGAGTAGCTCCGCCGTTGTCCATGATTCTAATATAATTAAAAATTTCATGTTAAAATGATACGGAGCATAAGTTTAGATTGAATATGTTTATGGCATAAGAAAGAAATCAGAAAGAAGTATGGGCGCCCGAAGAAAATTTTCTAGGGAGGGGCATCTCCATGGTTGCTGTATCACGTCTGGTATATCTGGTATTTAATATACGTGGTTTGCTATATTACGTATACATTTTTGTGAGCCAGGGAGAGACCCCTGCCTTCCCATCGGGTGCCCATGGAAAAAAGGTGTTCACCATTTGAAGATATCAAAGGAATCTAAAAACACGGTGTATTCGGAGAAATTATTACACAAGTTACAAATCTCTCGCAGGACTTAACAGTTCGTCTAGTTATAAGGGATTATTTCAGATTGCTTCACGACAAGCTTTTATGTATAAGTCAAAACAAGGGAGGAAGGCAAATTAAGCAATTAGTTTACGTTTTAGTAGCTTACAATAGGGGGGGGGCGGTAGTTAAAAAGTTTGTGTACCTTTTGGATTGTTTTACCTTTAGGAATATACTTTTCATGGAAATATCCCTGCTGTCTCGTTAAGTTATTTGATACGGTATGTTTATGTCAAATCTAACTCAAAATTAAAATAAGTTTTATTTGCACTCACAGTAGAGAAAAAATATACTTGACGAACAGTATCACTGGCACGTGTATATTTCATACCAAGGTTGTTCGGGCGCTAATAACGTCAGACTCAAACAAATTTTAGGAGATGGAATCATATTATCTTCCGTCATCTCAATGTAAATGAATCGGTCGCTCATATGACAGGTAACAGTTCCTGTCGCTAATAGGACTGTCGCTTCTGGGACTAATTCTCCTGTCCCTAGTAGGACTATCGCTTCAGGACTAATTCCAAATTAACGTATAAGGTGTCTGATAGCGACCCTAAATTACGACAGAGAGCATGTATATAACGTGCACACTTTTGTCCTTTGGTCAAATAAAGGGTTTGCTGCTCGTGGGGCAATATAGAATTTAGTTATGCATTATTGTACAGAAACATTTATGAACAGGTTATTACTACAGACCGTTACTGTGACAAAATATTAATGGCCACAATTTTAGAGATTGATTACCATTATCAAAATATGACACGTATTGGCTGCTTGACTTGTGTTGTATCTATCAATGTCTTCTCTTCACAAAAGCTATGAAGAAAGGTTAAAGAAAGGAAAGAAGGGGTCTATTTCTTTTCAAAAAATAACTGTTGTGAACATGACAGGATGTTGTTAACAAAACAACTTTATTATTTATCTATTTGTTACTAACGTGATTTGGGAATATTTAAAAAATCAGTATTTAAGAAGTTGATAATGTTGCTCGTTTTTCCTTTGTATCCTGTTTTGCTGAGACTATTAGAAAGACAGTATAATAAGAATTATTTTAACTGCTGTGTTAATTCGTCTCATTTGAAACAAAATAATCTCTTTGAAGCAGGATGAACGAGTTTCAGCGGAAGATGATTGGGAAACTGGTTATATGTTTTATCCTCTCAGATTTATGGTTAAGTCAGATTCCTTTACTCTACACAAAGTAACTACCGAAGGTGACTCATCACTGCATTCTAAAACAAAAAATATAGTCTATTGAAATAATAATAATAATAATAATAATAATAATAATAATAATAATAATATAATTATTATAATAATAATAATAATAATAATAATAATATAATAATAATAATAATAATAATAATAATAATAATAATAATAATAATAATAATAATAATAATAATAATAATAATAATAATAATAAACAGGCGTCATAATTAACTTTCAAATGTAATCTTCATATACTGAAAAATAATATCAAAATGGGAATTGCCGTTCCCTATTATACACAATTCTAGTTACATGGCTTATTTTGCCAGTCCTGCCACTCACGAGTTAAAAATCAATTGTATTTTTATTGAATTGGATAACTTAGCAGTAGTAAATGGATTTTGTGATAGATCTCAAAATTCCGCCATAACTAATTAACGTCTGTATTACACAATAGTGTTTTTAAAAATCAGAACATCTACCTCACCATCTCTGTAGTCTGGTTCTCATGTTCGTATCTACGATCTATGCTATACAAAAATGTAGTAGATGAAGGTTTAATCTCCATCTGTGTAAGAATTTTCTTATAAGTATTCTACTCGAATCAGGCGAGTAAGGTGTTTTACTACCTGAAATAAGCATAAATACATTACCGTTATTTGCGTAAATCATCAGTAGTGAAAAGTCTCATATATTAGTGTTTATATTCTACAGTAAAACTTAAATTTACCTCAGGTAGAACTTGGGATGATTATTTTCTTCAAATTTAGTATGATACAATATCCAAAAATAGATTTCAAAAATCAAGTCGTTGCAGCTTAACTAATTAGAAGTGCATTAACTAGGTCTATATTAAAGAGAATGTTAAAATCAATGACGGATCTAGGCCCGAGCCGGGGGGCTAGCCTCCCACGTTTTTTGAGTCACAAAAATAATTTAAGCTATAATTTATATGTTTTTGAAATTATATAGTAAACTCATGGATATACCTATCATAGTTTGGAATCTAGCTGCCCCTCCAGGCTTTACTTTCTAGATCCACCACTGGTTAAAGTTTTCCTGAGTTTGCTCTTTTGTAACCAGTTGTTAACGCGCATACTTCCTATACTCATAGTCCAGGGTGGAAGTATAAAATCTGGATAAAGAACAGTAGCGTCATTTCAGATTTTACTAGAGGGAGCAAGGTTCTCTACTCATATAAGAATTTCATATATTTTTTTTAATCGGTATATTAGTATACAATTGATTAATTAGATTATATATATTTCTCAACACCCTGATAAAGAACCCGACTAGTTATTCGGATCCCTCAATCCCAGTGCTAGAAAGGAGCGTGAAATTCCACATGATGAATCTTCTCAAATCGTTCTTTAATTGTCCCAAGTTGCAGCCAAACTATGATTTATTTTATATAAAAATACAAAACTACAAAATGTTGTATTTACGAAATAATTAATTTATAAAATAACCTATGTGTATATAGGACCATACCACCTATATAGCTATATCATTAAGCTCTTTTGTGAATAAGGAACGTATTATGTATTAATAAGTAACATCTATATTTTCTTTTTAGGTAAGCAATTAACATTCCTTCGTAAAACGTGAAGATAAATGTGGGGCCATTGTGTTTGTGAGTATAATGAAAACTTGAAAATACTTTAAATTATTATTATTATTATTATTATTATTATTATTATTATTATTATTATTATTATTATTATTATTATTATTATTATTATTATTATTATTATTATTAATGTCTAGAACTAAATAAACAGAGTATTATTGAATCAAAATATGGTAAATGTGGGTGATTAGGGCCACCATTCGAATAGAGACACTCTAAGAAAATTCAATCTGGCAACGCTGGACAGCTATGCAGGATGTAAATCCCAGCATGGAGGGAGAGCTTAGTGCGTGAGGAGTGTAGTGGAACAGGTGGATGCGTATTGGTTGTAGAGTTTTCATCGTATTAAGAATTGAAGTTACCTCCTTGAAGATAAGTTGTTAGAATTTGACTACAAGTTAAAACTCAGTGTTGAGAATATTGTGTATCATATAACATGTATTTTTCCTAACAGTAAAACATTTCTTTATGTAAGAGCGATAGTTACAGGGCAACAAATAGTCACTTGTTCAGGATCAGTCAGTACATGGAAGTAGGTTGCCATCCAATGATATGAAAATATGGTAAATTGTGTGAATAGGGCCTCAATAGGGCCACCATACTTGTAACATATTTTGTAGATTTTTATACTTTAAATGTCTGTAGTAATGTTGTTTTCAAGATATCTTTACATATTAAGAGGCCTTTAAGAAAAATATTAGGTCTAATTATTTTGTTACTGTTTAATTTCAAATGACCAGATACAAAAGAAAACCTGAAGTCAAATCGACTGAAGATATAGTAAACTCATGGATATACCTATCACAGTTCAGGCGACACTCCAGGCAGTTAAAGACGGTATGAGTCAAAGACAAGTAGCGAGGATGTATGGAGTTCCTAGAACGTGCTTGCAGAGAAAAATTAAGAGTAAAGCAAGTTTCAAAACAGTTGAAAAGAAAGGAGGACAAACATATTTTAGAAATGACCAAGAGCAGGAGTTGGAACAACGATTAGTAAAAATGTCAGAATGTGATTTTCAAAATCAATCATCAACCATGCTGTGCTATAGGCCCTGGATCTTCTACTGGAAAATCGAAAGGAAATTAAAAAGGAAAGGAGTAAACAAAGAGCATAAAGTTGATGACAATATTTGTGCATTTTGAGGTATTTCATATTACTACCTCAATTCTTCATCCTTCTCTAGATGGATACATGTGTGAAATATAAAGCTTGGTTCCATACACGATGCGTAGGGCAGAGAAGATGTTCACAAACAGGCGATGCTTGATTGTCTCTACTTCTTAAATACAAGTGTAACTTCAGACTTAAGTGTTACTATTGAGTCTCGAGTGATTTTATTATTATTATTATTATTATTATTTCATACGAACAATATAATTTCATATTATATTATTCTGTAATCTACTGTATTCCGATTAACCTACTAATGTTTTATGCTTACTCTGAATCCTCAAAAAAACTCTATTCTTTTTTCTTTTCTTTCTTTTTTCTTTTTCTTTCTTTTTTTTACAGTATTGTTCTTTGATAATTAATTATTTCATGAATACTTTCTAATCCAATGTATCACAGTGAGAGTAACAATATTTTTGTACTTACATTATTCATGAAAAAAAAACTTTTTTCGCATTATTGTTCTTTTTACGGACTATTGATAGCATATATTTTGCTGTCTTGATAAATAAATATATTTTCAAAATATATTCATTCAGTGATAAGTAAACTCAATGGTTCTATTCACCTTTTGGGTGGCCCTATTCACCCAATCAACTATGGTGAATAGGGCCACTCGTAATACTTTGTCTTTTTTTTTAATTTCCTCTCCAACCTTAGAGGTGTCATGCCAACATTTCTGGATGGAATCAATGGCTAATGGATACAGGAAATATATTTACTAGAAATTCGGGAAATATATTAAATAATGAAGGAGCAGCAGGTATTTTTTTTAAAGTGACCTTAATCACCCACAATTACCATATTTTAGATAAAAAAAAATACTCAGTACGATACACAATATAATACATACCATTTTTAGTACTTTTGTGTATTGAACTTACGTCCCTGAAATGCTAGTTTGCAACTTTAACCTTCATTATTACTTTCTTGTACTCATTTTTTCATAAAACTCCTTTAGCCTAGCCGGCATAAGCGTGGGACGTCAAACTCACAGATTTCAAAATATTTTTTCATAAAAGTAACTTATTTACTAACAGCAGATTGCTGTTCATTTTGTACTTGAGACCTGTCCAAATTCTGTACAATGCATGATGATAAATGTGAATATTTGCAGTTAGGTTAGTTTTTAGCTTTTCTCAACGAGCATTCAGATACTTTTGCAGGCGAACACTATGAGACTGCATATAAGGTGACATTTCAATTTTTAATTTCTAATTTCACTCCTATCCAAGTGCCACTGATTATTCTAGAGATTTTAAACTGAGAAGTCTTATAAATACTGTATTTGTTATAATACTAAAAGGAAAAAAAAGAAAGTGCAATATAGGCAATAAACACCAATTTTGACACCAAAGCATTAAATTTGAAATTTACATTTGTAAAAAATATTAAACTTTTAATTATTTCATCATATCTTTATGTTTTAAAATAATAATAATAATAATAATAATAATAATAATAATAATAATAATAATAATAATAATAATAATAATAATAATAATAATAATAATAATAAACATCTGAGACCGAATTTCGAAACCTCGATCTTTAACTTTCACAAGTTCTTTACGAAGATGCAGTGTCCGACCTCACTCGGCTACCGTCGGTACAAGTATTTATTCCAGCTAGTACAGGGATGCAAATAAGCAACAAAATTTTACTAGCCCAAGAAAAATATTATTAGCCCACATCCCACAATAGAAATCATTTACTTACCTTCGGTATGATAAGAAATACTCGCCCGCACCGATGAACCACTCACCCCGGTTGAGTGGTTATTTGCAACCCTGATTGCTAGTATCTATATAAAGAAAGGAGGGAAAATGCAATTCCCTCTGTACAGATCTGTGGGAATTGTGATGGACCTAGGCTCACTTTTTCGACTTAGTCTCTGAAATGGTTTCTAGGTTTTTGTGAACATAAGTGTACATTGTAGTTTCGATAGTTATGCTAGCCTTTCCACACAATACTCGAACCATTATTAACGCACAAATTAATGTGCACCCATTACTTGTTCATATTTTTGTCAAAGGAATAAGGAATGGCATTTATTTTCATTTCATCAAATGATATGACAGTCAACTTTTCTAGTTCTCCTTTTGTCAAAATATTCAATAATATTTACACTCAGAAAATATAACAAACTAACCAAATATTTTGAGAAAAAGAAAACGTAGAAAATCTACAACAAAACCTGTCAACTGAGAAGGCGCGAGAATGGTTTCTAGTGTGGAAGGTCAGTCAGTGGTTTGACGTCGAAGGGAATCTGGTAACTCTTTGGCGACTTCAGTTATTCTAAACTGGCGCGGCAATTGGATCGCACTCTCTCGTCAAGGCGTTTCAGCAAATCGTCCTTCTGGCTAAACATTAGGCCTTCCGCTGCCTTCATCGTTATGAACATTTGAACACCTTTCCCGACTTTGCATCATTGTCTGAGCTTCCCTTCACTCATTACAGTGGCACAAGATTTCCGATGGATGTTAGCTGTATTCTGTCCTTTGACATTCAGAAATCTATGACAGATCTCACTTCACATTTGGCGGGATTTTGTGTTATGGCAGCCATTTACCTTACTGCTACTTGCACACACGCAACTCCGCTCGGACGATTCTGTCTCTGTTGCAAGCACAGAATACTAGGGCAGCTTCTGCGTATGTCCGGTTCCGTCAATATCACCAATGTCGCGTAAAAAATAACGCTTTTTTTTGGCATGCTCCTTGTAATTGTCAGAATGAGAAAGAAATAGGAGAACGTCTACAAAGGTGATATTTGTCCAGTACAAAGTTCATGTAGTCTGACGTATAAGATTGATCTCGCGACGTCGAACTATAAGTGAACTGAACCACTGCGATCATCAAGCCGAACAGCTGTATAAACTAATAACACATTAAGTTAATGGAAATAATGGTAATTCAATGTTCAGCTGTGATTTCTTGAATTTAGAGTGGTCGAAGAAATTTATACAAGAAATTGTAATATTCTGCTTATTTCCTTAACCTATAGTAATATAATAAGAATGCGGTAGACCTAGAAACGAAATTATAGAATAGTCCAGTTACGTGTTTTGAGAGGAAGAGGAGGACATGTTTTCAAGAGAGTTCATACTGGAAGTTACCTTAATAATAAAACAGGCTTTTGACTTTCGGCCTCAACGCTGAAGGGAAAAGGATTGCTACAAGTACTACGTCCATTTGATGTGAAGGTCAAATATGTCAAGAGATAAAAATAAATTATTACTTTCCTTATGGGCTTTAACATGAAGCATTGTAAGACATAAAGGCCATGCGTACCGAAACGAGAGAGAAAGAACCAGTATCTTCACAGAGCAAGCATATAATTTGGAAATTAGTACGCTTGAACATTAAATTATATAGATTCAACTCTCCAGTGAACTACTTTCTACTAAATTCGTTTAGCTGCACTAATTAGGCAACTTTTTAAGTAATGTTCCGCTTCCCTTTTGTTATTAACGAAGGTATGATTATTCTTTCCTTATTGTGAATGTGATAGACTCTTGACTTTGCATTAAATGAAGTTCATTAGATGAAATAATTTCAATATAAAGAGTGGTTCATTTATTAGCCAGAAAAATTGGGAGAACTATCACCACAAAACTGAGTACTTGCATTAGTGTTAGAGGGCCTCACTACATAGCCAACCTGAATTGAAGAGATTTTAAATGGCCAATTGGATGTAATCGAATGTAATGGCTATAATCTGACCCAGGTTTAATAACGATTGGAATACATAACTAGTTAAATACAATAATTCATCACTTAATAAATAACATAAGGAGTAAACTACACCAAAACTGTTACACTTAACTTACAGCCAAAACAGAAAAAAGCAAAAAAATACATACAAGGGAATTTATTTACGCATATTATTTCATGAAACAGAGGCAATGAAAAAGAGAGTAGCATCGCACTGTTTTATAGAAGTTTCCACAATGACTTTAATCCACCGTCCTGATAATTGTCTCTGCCCCTCTAATGCTCCTTACCAGGGTGCGAAATCATTTGAAAATGGTGGGGGGGAAGAAGTTCAGCGATCCACACTAATGCTTCGTGAAGCCTCCCAAAAGTTGAAATTTTAATGTATTATTATTATTATTATTATTATTAATAATAATAATAATAATAATAATAATAATAATAATAATAATAATAATAATAATAATAATAAATATTCAAACTAGTCGACATTATTATTTAAAAATACTTTAATGTTATTTATTCATTTAACCAAAATTGATAACATATCTACTGCATTTAATATACACTTCGATGTGTATGGTCCAGGTTTAGAGTCCCGTGGAAGCACAGTACCCTTGTGTTTACCATCATATTGAAGACTGCATTCACGAAAATGCGGTAGAGATCTATAAGTCAGAAATAATACTCCCTGAGAACCGATGTCCTAAACAAGCATTAGAACTACTAACTTGAAGCACTTCACCTGGCCAGAGCATAGTTTTTATTATTTATGAAATTCCCGTTTCTTCGCTAAGTATTTAGTATTTCAGTTTGGTCGCTCAGATATCCGGTCACTTATATAAGTCTAAATAATACTATGTATTTATATTGCATTATTAGCAAGAATATATTATTATAAATAACAGATATGATTTCAATACAAATACTTGATAGACAACAAAAAACCGTGCTGCCTCAGTGGTTGAGCGCTCACCTCAGGTGCGTGGAATCTCTGGCTGGATCCTAGCTCGCGCCAAATTCTGCTTGTATACAAACAATTGTGTGTGGGTTTTCTTGGGGTCCTCCCGCCTCCTTCCACTATCTTAATCCACCATTATTATCTATCTCATCATGACCGTCTTCTTTAGTTTTACTGAATATTCGTAGGACATTAAACCTTAGAAAGTGAAAGCACAAATACAACAATACGATTGATTTGCTTATTTAAATTTAGTGTCCTTTTTCAGCAGCGAAACTATGAGATGTGGACTTACAGTTTAAGGTGGAATCCGAACCACGATAATCGATCAAATTTTTGTAAGGCACTTCCACCGGGAATCGAACCCGGGACCCCGTGCACCGAAGATGGTGCGCGAATGCTAGCCAGTAGACCAGCGGAGAGAGCCACAATAATACGAGTAATGAATGATTGTGTTACTGTATTTATAGACCTAAAATATAGTTTGCAATAACTTATCTTACCTTAGAGAGAGAGAAAAAAAAATAAGATTAAACTTCACTTTCTTTCCGTGTGTAACAAGAGTTGAACATGTGACGGCCAGAAGAAACCCACGTATGAGCAGCAGTAACAGCATCCCATAATTTTAAAGGAGATCCACTGAGTTTAATTGTTGATAAAGATTGAAAGGTACTCGCCAACATATGGTTTCTTTCGAAAATTTTAATATGAACAACACTGAATCCACGTTCACAGGCAGCAGTTGATAATGGCACAGGACGAACTTTCCGTGTTAAGTCTTTAAGAACTTGAAAATCATTTACCGACTTAGAACTTGACTTATACTCTCTCCATTCTGATACTGTAGAACCCCCCGTTTGGTCTAGTGGCTAGCACGCTTGACTTCGGTTAACGTGGTCCCTGGTTCGATTCCCGGTGGTGTACAATTGAACGACCAAAGTGGTCGGATTCCATTATAATCAGTAGGTCCACGTCTCCTTTAGCCTGGCAGGCATAAACGTGGGACGTTAAACTAAATCAAATCAAGCCATTCTAACACTGCAGTATCAGGATTTAAAAATGAAATGAAATCTTTGAGTTTTACGTCCCACGGTTATGCCGGTGAGGCTAAAGGAGACGGTGATAATGAGAGATGAGTGAAATGGTGGAATGAAGAAAGTGGGAGGAAACGGGAGTACCCCGAGAAAACCCACGAGCACGGTGTTTGTCCACCACAAAGTTCACTTGGCGGGGGCTGGGATAGAACCCGGGACCCCAAGCACCAGAGGTGAACGCTCTACCACTGAGCCACTGTGCGTATCAGGATTTAATCCAAACAATTGAGCTTCTTTATATACGTCTACCTTACCGTATAAACCACTCATGTTATTACGATCTTTATTTTCAAACACTGAAAAGCACTTTAGGACATCATTAGAAGGAAACTTTCTTTCCACTTCTTTTACTAAACCCTGGATTACCTGCCCCCTTATTTGATCAAACTCACTATCATCACTCCCTGTATATGACGCTTGTCTGCAGTGCACTAATACAAAGACTTTGGTAGCCATCATCTTTCATACGCATTTCTCTCAGAGCTTGGATTAAAGATTCAATTCTTGCTCTATTTCATTGTACGAAACTGGTTCCTTTTGCATGGTTTTACTAATATTAGACAGAATGGACGCAATATCCAGAAGAAAACCGAGCAATAGAAGCTCCGAATGTTCTTTTTCTCCATTTTTTTTTTTTTTTTTTAAATACCACTAAGTTTAAAACTATCCCTGTTGAAATGGTCAGCATTTTCATACTCCAAAAGTAGGAATTGCATTATACAAGAAAAATATGTAAAGACTGCAAATAATACATGCTCCTCATTTGAAATCCAACGTATGTGAAACAATCTTTTGATTTTTAGCAGTCCTGCGGCGTCTGTGACTGTCACGATACTTTTAAGTTATGCAGCTGTATGAAGTTCGCCTAACAAACATTAAAAGTTGTGAACAGCATTCACAACATCAAAAACTCTTTCAGATACAAGATCCATTCGATGTGCCATGTAGTGTACGCTAGTTAGGCACTGGTCGACATTTCTTCTAATTTGGACAGCAACACCTTGTTTCTCCTAGTAAACACTACATCGCCGTCCGAACCAAATCCAACAAACTTTTCTTTAAGATTAAAAATATGCCATCTTCGGAAAACGCTTGAATAATGTTCTCTTCAAGGAATTTTGCATCGGCATTTTCTACAGGCACTAATTTATAAAAGCAACAACAATGGTTATTTTCTTCGTCCACATATGTTACATATAACAGCAAGTGCTTATCCGCAAACCTGTTTGTAGATTCGTCAACTGTTTAAGAAATTTTACCAATCTTTCACGCAACTGGTACTCTATAGAATAAAGGTCTCCATCTCGTCACAACGAAACAGCCGACAAAGTTAAACACCTGATACCTTTACAACTAAAGTACGTTTTTTAAAAACAGGCATGCATTCAAATTTAATGTTTGTTTGAAAATTTTCATTATAGACCTACTTATATTTTCATATTAAGGTGTCCCCCCTTACATATTTTGGTGGGGGGGAAACGCAAGTATAAAATTTTTGGTGGGGGGGAAATCCCTCCCGTCCGCCCCCCGGGATTTCGCACCCTGCTCCTTACTATGTTCGCTGCTCAATTGTGTCCTTCAGTAGTCTAAGGATTGCATTA